>NC_071099.1:12080282-12220282 GCF_027358695.1 Spea bombifrons
GCGAGCTGAAGCTTCGATGGGCGAGAATGGGTAGAAACCTGTTGCCATGGCAACATCCAAAAAATGTAGCTCAAAGTCAAATTGCTGTTCTCCCTCCAGGCTGTTTCGAGGACAAGCCGTACAACCCCCCCCCCGCGCTTACTGTAAGAGATAAAATATCTAGGCAACCCCTATCATCCTCATCCAGGAAGCTCTGTGCCATTATTACTTAGCAGAACTTCCAGTAGTAAGAAGAAAATGGTATACATGATGGTGTATATGTATGATCAGCCATGTTTGTGGATGGAGAGGGGTTCAAAAAGTTGCTAGCGATGGTCGACACAAATGGCGAATAATCCCATTAATATCAGCTGCGCATGCAGAGCCCCGGTCCACAAACAGTCTAATTCCTCCCCATGCAAATCACTCCATATCCACTATCTTACGTCGCGTTTCTCCTGGAAAGGGGAATATTTGTCGGGTTGCGTGCAGATCGGCGGCCGCTTCGGTTTTGCATCGTGATGTGTTCTGGTAACAGAGTATCTTTTGAAGCTGTTACGAATCCCGCATTCCGGGAAGCGTTCCTTCTGGCATTTCTAAGATTCTAGAACCGAGCAGGGTTTTAAACCCACAAAGGTTCCTTTTATCGAGTTTAACGTAACGGGTGCTTCCGCCAAGAAAAAAATTGCCACGCGGTATTACGTGCGGAATATTCCCAAGAAAACTGCATCCCGTACAGAAAACTATAAACCTATATATATATAATTTTCACACACAACCGCTTAAAAGTTTGGGGTCACTTTTTCCTTGTTTTTGAAAGAAAAACACATTTTGTCTGTTTAAGAAAACATGCAATGGATCAGAAATCCAGCGCAGACAGGGTTACAGAGGCCCTTTATCACTCCCATCACTCCTGTGTTCCAATGACCCTTTATCACTCCCATTACTCCTGTGTCCCAATGCCACGTTGTGTTCGCTAATCCAAGTTTAAGTTTAAAAGGCTAATTGATGGTCAAAAAACCTTTTTGTAATTATGTTACAGCCAGAAATTTCCTTCCCCCCCCTCATGAAAACAGCTCGGTGACCCCAAACTTTTGACCAGTATTCTGTATATATAATATAAATTAAATTTTCTCCTTCCATGGTCTTCCTTGGACGCTGTTTAAGATGCCAGCACTTATAGAAACTTTAGAAGTTGCCGGCAGATCGGCCCCATCCGGCCCCCTTCTAGTCTGCTTGTTTCTCCTGCTGTAAAGACTCAAACCTTAGTCGTTGGTCTCGTCTTAGATTCAGGAGCTGTATGTCTATCCCATGCATGTTTAAATCCCCTTGCTGTATTACCCTCTACCACTTATCCTGGGCAGCTGTTCCACTTATCTACCACCCGCTTGGTAAAGTAAAACGCCTATTCCATGTAAGCCTCTGACCCTATAGTCTTGGATTACTTCTTTTTCTAACAAACAGAACATGTATTGTTATGTATGGCTGGCCTCATTGGTACCCGACCTCGAACGTTTTTATATAATCCGGTGGTTTTTGGCCATATTTTCGTTTGGAATGTTGACGACGGAATCGGGTTGTGGGAACCGTGGGGTATTGTGCAATCCTTTTGGCCCTAAAATGCTCAGTCTTAATAAGTGTCTGCCCTTAGGCGCTAACTAACCGTCAGATTTTATTCTTTTTATATATAATTATTATTTTTTCTTCCTAACACAAAACAAAGCGTCGGTCTTTTTAAAAAAAAAATTCTAAAAAAAACCCAGCCTCATCTGTGGCCCTGCTAGCAAAAAAAAAAATGCATTTCTTGTTTTGTTTTTTCCTCTCCGCCGTAGCACGCAGGGCGGTAATTTTCCAGGCCGAGGGCCGGCACGCGAGGAGTTAACGTTCCATTGGCAGCGGGTGTTCGCTCTGCAGCTTCTGTGCCGCTCCTGATTGGCTGCCCGAGAGGTGAAATTGAAACCACAGTAAACTTTTGACCCTGTAACATTTTCTCGGGAGCCGCCTTTCGCTGGTGGAGCCGAGAGTGTTTTTTTTCCTCCTTTCCTTTTAGTCTCTCTGAGCTTTTCCTCTTTCATTTCTCTGGCGCTATATGTTTCAGCAGGGCAAACAGTCGCGTGCGGACATTAACTCTTCGTGCGTAGATCTGTCCGACGTTACCTCCCTACTCTTCAAAGACCCCAATTTCTCCTTTTTAGTTTTTTCCGGCTTAAACACTAAATATCGATTCAAAACACGCTTATTGTATACATATCCATCAACATTCCTGCGAGCCATTATCTCATACCCTCTATCCACTACCTCGGCCACGTAGTTACAAAGAATGAGATTGAGGGGGTCGAGGTGTCAACGTTTAATGCTCCCCCATAGCACAGACCCCTTTAGATTTGCTTCCTCTTCAACAGAGATCCAAGTTCGTACGTCTTTATATTTGACACGATGTTACCACCGGAGGCTCATTTACCTTTTATTATTATTATTGTGTATTTAAAATGTCCGTTTCTGGAATAGTTGTGCCCCCCCCCACCACCGTTGGGGAATAAAACCCTGCAAACCAGTAACCGTAGACTCGTAAACCAATTTATTATATATAGATGGCCGAATATAAATGATTAAACGTATCGCTGTCATTGGATCAGTCTGCTCCTACGGTGGCATCAGTCACGAGTGATCGGCCAATGCGCTTTGCTTCCGTGGCATTGCAGTTCCGAGGATAAAAATAGAACTTGACTCCGGAGGGCAGAGAAATAAAGGAGATTACCCGTCTCAAATCCTCGCGCTCTAACCAACCACCCGCCGTGCTAGACGTCTCACCCCAACGGCAGACGCGTATAAAGACTAAGGGCCAAGGTCTAGAATCGCAGGTGGTCCCCGTGAGATGCGATCATCCACCCTGCCTCCCTCAACGTAAGACTGGCTTCTAAGATAATTGATAGAGGTGTAGAAGAAGGCTCCCGATATGCAGATATGAGAAGAAGGGGTTAAGGATGCTGGGGTTTTCCCTCTCTCCTTCCCAAAAGGATCGCGTAGAGTCTTAGATGAGCAATTTTGGTGGCCAACAACTCTTGATGTAAACAATTGTCATACATCCTACAAAACAAAATGGTGGTCAAAGTGGGTTGAGGGATGGCGGTGCTGGGCACGGGCGGACAGGACCAGTTCGTCCCTATAAGTCCTGCCTTCAGAGGCTTCGGTTGATCTTTAAGCCGGGGTTTCTGTGTAACTCGTGTTAATAAGCCCTCTCCGCCTCGTCTTTTTTTTGTTCGTCTCGTCTCGCTCCAAGATCTTGCATCTTCTGCCCATTCAGCCTTTAGATGGGCCGAGCAGCTCTCCGCTCCTTGGATCTCCGCCAGAAGCATCAAGCGAACAATGACATGTAATATGATTAATGGCAGATTCCATGCCCCCTCCTGTGTGCTCCCGACCCCCTCGCCCCCCCAACCGTCAGAATAAAGAACCCCACCGTAATCGTTGTCTCTCCCTTCTGTTCCCATGAGCGTACTATTCTATTCTTTTCTTTTACTGTCTTAATCCTTCCAGACACTGAAAAAAATACTTCATTATTAAATTCTGTACCTCCTATAATTCTGTTGAATTACTTTTTTTTTGTTTGTTTGATTCTAAAAATATAGTGTTTTGGACGGTATTTTATTATATCTTTTTAAATGATAGATTTTGTTCCATTAATGTGTGTTTTATCTAAACTGTTCTCTAGATAGTTCCATCCAAGCTTCTCATTGCTCTCTGGTTCTTGATGTGTTTTTTTTTTTTTTTTTTTTGTTTTTTATTTACTTTTTTCCAGGTGTCTCTCCTTTGATTCCATTAACCATTGCAGCTCCAAGGGTATTTTTTTTTTGTGAAGCTTTTGCTGGTTTTCTGGAACACGATTTATTGATTTTATTAATCCCAGATGCAACGTGAAAAACGAAACCATCCAATCTTTAAACATTGATTGCGTTCTGGACCCACCAGGAGGACTCGTCCTAAAATCGTACTCATGACCCATCATGCCTCTAGTTACCTATTTTTTCTTTTTTTTGTACTTATAAATGGGGGGAAAAGTCGTACATTTTAGTCATTTACCGCGTGTGCGTTCTTCATCATACCGGGGACAACAAAGGATTAGCCGTCGACACTTAACGGGGTTCTTTTGTCCTCCATTCCATTGACAAAAGTGTTTCCCATTTGGGTTATAGATTTGTATGTAGTTTATGTATAACTTTATTTGTTTTAGTTTTATGAACAAATTAAAATGTTGGTGAAAACTTTCTTCTAGGTCATCAGAAACAGTTTATCGTTGTCTTCCATTCCATTGTCCCCAAGATCTTTCAAGAGATCCTTTTGGATGATAAAATGCAGGTTTTTAATGAAAAGGTGTCTGCATGCAGGATATAAAGTCAGATAACGCATTCTCCATTTGAGTTTTCATTAGTTGAGAGGCATCTATAGTGCCCCCCCCCCGACGCTCGAGGTTTCTGAAGATATCTGGAAGTTCCTACTAGGATAATCCAGACCAGAGGCACTCGTGTGAAACCTTTTCTTCCTGCACTATTGGCAAAGAGAATCCGTTGGTACTTAAGGAGACAATAAGCTTCGGGATTACTTCGAAGATCTCTGAAAAGGGAAAAAAAAAGCTTGACTGCCGTTTTGGAGCCATAGTATCCCTTTTACATCGGAAAAGCCAGCTTTCTAGCTATGTAGGGAAACGCTAAAATGTATTTCTGATGAAGGAAAAAAAAATGAGATTTTGTAGATACGGGGAAGGCTTTTTCCGTTGCGCACTTCACTTCCTGTTGTTTCCTACAGCCATTTCCTGCACACGAAGAAAACTCAAAGCTCGAAGAAAGTCGAGCACCACTTGTGTAGCCTTCTTGACCTCAACCTCATTTATATCAGTTCATCGAGAACGTTACATGGCGTTCGTTTAGTCGAGAGCGTTTTTCTTTCTGGTACTTCATTAATTTTACTAAATGGATGTGGAAACAATAATTTTACTTAATTGTTGCGGTTTTTATAATCCGTTCACCTGGAAATCAGGGATTTAGGTCTCCGGTGTTCTATAATATCTTAAAAAGAAGACATTGTTTCAGAAGGTTAGCGGTTCTTGGCAATTCCATGACTTCTTGGTAGCTTTTCAACAATATGCATGTATATCACAAGACGTGAGAAGCTCCATCTATGCTTTTACTAGGTATCGTGACATGATGGAAGTGTTACATAAAGTGGGGGGAAACAGAATTCTATTTCTTTTATTATTATTATTTATGGAAGGATGGAAAAAAAAATATAGAGGCCACCAAAACCAAAAAATCTTTTCTATATACTGTTTTATTTAGTTACTTGCATAGCACCACCGTATTCTGCAGCGCTGTACAATGTATAACGCATTATATCATATTCCAATCTGGCTAGCTGGGGGTGTGTATGTGTATATTTGTGTGTGTGTATATATATATATATATATGTGTGTGTGTGTGTATGTATGTATATGTATGTATGTATGTATGTATGTGTATATGTATATATACATATAATATATTCTTAGTTTCCCAAAGTGCTTTAAGTGTTATTTAAAGAAAGGGTGTGTGCGTGTACCCCTTCAGGAGAAGGTATTTGACTCCTTAGTGCGATACTTGGGGCAGAACCATCCGCTTTGAAGAAGCGGCCAGAGGTTGGGAGAGGAAAAAACCACCAAAGAATAAAAACATGTGAAAACTTGATAGTTTGTCTTCCTGAGCATCGCACCCATGGGAGTCCTCGGCTGAGTTGAGAGTTGGGATGTTTCGTTTACTTGGGGAAAGGTAGCCAGAGGTCTGTGGCTTTCAGCCGTAGCTGAAATTTTTTGTCGTCGTAGGGTTCGGAGTTGATTGGGATGATGTAAGGTCTGCGCATGAACAGGGGGGACATGCAACGCGTAAAAAGAATATCTAAATATACATAACCTGCCGGTGAGTTTTACATACAAGCATAAAAAGTAGGTTGACGTTGGCGGCCAAGACTCGATGTGCTGTCCTGGAGGTCTCCTCCAACCTCTACGTCTGGATACTAGAGGGGGTGGAGTTGGGTAATTAAAGAAGAAGCCACATAGGTAGTACTGTAAAGGGGGTGGGGCTAAATCCTCTCACCTCCCATCTCCACAAAATGCTGCCCTGAAAGGTTGGCACCCAACGCCAAACTCATAGCCTCTACCATGCTGGTGGATTCCAGTACCCAATGTTCTTGTAAAAATGATGATGAAAGAATTCCTAACAAGCTGCATCGATACTGCGATGAACCGTGCATTCTAAACTCCCCAGGGGGGTGGAGCTAAATCCTGTGACCTCATATCGACATCAAGAAAATGCTCTGAAAGGTCATCACCCGACCGCCATACCCATAGCATCTACCATACTGGTGCATCCCAGTACTCAATGCTCTTGTAGAAATGATACTGCGATGAACTATATATTCATAACGTAAAGTTTACTGTTTTATGTGCGTATTTTACAGATCGCAACCGTGTGAACGGGGTTTTGGTGAGGCCGGTTCATTAGAATGTGATGTGGGGAAGCATTCCATTTTAAACTGCCTTAGAAATTGCATTACGAGGCAGTGTTATGATGTCATGATGTAACTTGAGATCGAGTCTGCGATAAGGGCACGATATACTTTGAGCCAGTGGACCTGGTTCATATTTTTTTTATACAAGCAGACATATTAGTCTTTTTTTTTTCCCCCCTTTCTTTAGAATACTTTTTATTGCAGTGGAACGAGGGCCTCTTTTTTCCGACCCCGTTTTAAGCATTCTAGGAGGTGGGGATTCAGTAAACTTATGACCTCGGATAAATTTTACCATATATAATGCATTACATACGGCTAGCGGAATTTTTTTTTTCTTCCCTTTTTTGCTTTAGCTGTGGTTTCTGGAAAAAACAATACTGTCTATTTGGCGGCGTTGCATGACAGCTGACATCCATCAGCGTTAACAGGGTTTTTTAGTCCTTTTCACAAATTTAAGCAGCTTTGTATATTCACACATGTGCAGCATATGTTTGCGCGCTTTGAACACATCATTCGAGGATTCCTGGCTGTTCATTAACATGGAGCCTCAAAGTTTAATGAGTTTCATACATTTAGAATAACAAGGAAATAAAAACCCAACAACGTCGGACGTTCCCTCTGTTCAAAGAGAAACCGCAGCTAAAATTTTGAAACCTGACTGTAAAAGGATGCATTTTGAACTGTTTCGACCGCAAGGGGGGAAGGCGTTTTCCTTTGCTCCCGTAACTTCCCCTGAGAACAGGAAGTGCTCATAAAAGGGGCGTGGTTTAAAATCCTCCCGCCTCCCCAACATGAAATTTGTCAAATTTGGTTACACACATGCCTTTTGCTACAAAAAATGTGTTCTGTATATTTAAGTTGCCATTTACTTTTTTAAAAAAAAAAAATAGAAATATTAAATAATATTTATATTCCTCTTTTCTTTTAGGGCTGCTGACACTGAGCTCCTCTTCTCCAGACTGGTAAGTCCCTGGTTTTAATTTTTATATTTTAATTAATATATAATGACAATATATAGAAAAATATATATTTTTTAATTTCTGTCGGATTTTTTTTTGTTTTTTTTTATTCAATTATTTGTTTGTGACCCACGTGTTACTTTTACTGAAAGCTGTCCCAGGGATCTCTACCTTTCTCTTCTGGATGGTAGCTGAGGGCGGAGCCAGACCACCAGTGGGCGGAATCAAGGGTGACTGCCGAAATGTTCCATGTATCCTCCCCGGTCGTTAAGGGGTAAATTAATAACCTAGGCAGTTAAGAGCATTTTCTCTGCATTCATATATTTTTAGAACTCTGGGTAAGTTTTATATGAATTGCTGTCCCAGGACCTTAGATTCTTGAACGCAATCTGGATATTTTTAATTCCCCATAACCAATCCGTTTCGTGGAATAGCTCCGAAGCCAGCGCTCTCGCTATGTTCCTCCTTATTATTTTTTTGGCACATGTCTGTGGTAATTATAATCGAACCACAAGAATGCAAATCCCTGACTGGCTCCTTCGTAGGGGGATTTAACACAAACCCTGACTAAATATGGATCGTTTCTCTGCATCCTTTCTAATGGAGCGAATCAGGTTTGCAGAGAGGTGAAAGGGGTCGCGTGTCGGAGCCGTTACTGTTACAGATAGATCCTGATCCTAGAGAAACCCACCGGGACCTCAAATTTATACGCTTAATAACGATATTTATATATATATTTACAAATTCCAGGGAGCGGCAGGAAATACAGGAATTTAGCATTAAAGCCACAGTTAAGTTATATTTTGGGTGGTTTTTTTTTTTTTTTATATTTATGCTAAATATTGAAACCCACCCACTGCATAGCTGCTTGCCTCACCCCTTAAAGACGGTTTAAATAGGGTGCCGACCGGTCAATTCAAGGTCCGTTACTGAACCCTACGCCTCTAGATAGCGCTGTGATCAGAAGACTTGAGACCCGATCCAAACATTAGAAATAGGGCCCTTCTGGCCTGGCCCGTGCTCCTCCGTCGGCCGCGGCCCGTGCTCCTCCAGGGTAGTGGGCCACGAGGGCCTATGAGGAGCCTGTGGCAGGTCAGGGGAGCCTGGTTACCCCCTCCTTGCCCCAGCCCCATACCCCAGCACTAGTTGTACCCCTCCTGATGGCGGCTCTGCCTACAGAACGTCCGCCTCTGTCGCTCTGGGTATCGGCTCCTCTCTGTCTCGTTTTCCGCACGCGGGGAGTTAAATGCCCTTTCGTCCCCCCCCCCAGCGTTACTTCTGTAGAGTGAGAACCGAGGCACACCCCGGGCAAGAATGTCACCTCCTCGGCGTCCTCCCTCCTGCTACTCGCGGCCTCAAACAGCTTGTTTCGCTGCGATGCGGGAGCGTGCCAACACCCCTGGGTGTTGCTCCAAAAATGAGATTTAAGCAGAAACTCGCAGGAAATAAACAGCTCCTTTTAATTGTCAGAAAGCCAAAGAGCGAGAGTTTAACCCCCTTTAACCCTCTCCGGCTCCCCGTGGAAAAACATATCGCTTCTCGCCTTCCTGCTCAAACCTCTTGGGGTGGGAATGCAAAAAAAACCATAATGGGTTCTGTTTATTTAATTACTAGCTCACCCCACGTCCTTTTTTAAATTCTTTTTTTTGTTTTTGAACCGTCAAGTAAAGGAGCGTTGGGCTTTATTCACTAAACATTGAATGTTAGGTCATATGTATCACGGAAAGCAGCTACATGTAACAAAATCATTTTTTTTTTTTTTTTTTTTTTGGAGTCGCACAAATAGTTACATGCTTCAAAAACTTCAATGACTGAAACAAAAAATAATCCTTGTTTTTAGAGTGTTTGTTGCTGAGGTGGCTTTTGGGTGACGGGAGTTCGGGGATTATAGTTTAAGATGGTTTTCGGGAGGGCGGTTATCACAAAGGTGCAGTCAATGGCCATAGCAATTAAGAGATTACCAGATCATTTTCAAAGAAAACTACCCAGAAACTTGCGCAAGAAGCGCTGACGAGCCCAGCTAGATTTCCTGAAAGAAAAATAAAAAACATAAGTGTACCAAGTGTCCAGAAACCCATGGATTTAAACCCGTTCCGGCTGGTGACATCATCAAGCTCCAGAGAAGCTCATCCATGGGTAGAAATGGAAGAATGTTTCACAATCGGTCCTTTCCATACTGGTATCTTATCTATAGGCTTCGCTGGCCACGTCTTTAGGTGACATGTAGGGCCAAGTACCTTCAGAATGTTGGGTGTGTAAGAGTTCCGATGTCATGCGCGCAGCGCTATGTCTGTATAGTCGCTGTGAGCGGACCTCCCAGACCATTAGACGTTGCTCGTTGCTGAGAGGTTGTGTTCCGAGGTCAACCCAGCCTTTGGTTTAAGTGTCGGAGCTGCTATAAGTCCATGAAAGAGTCGGATACATTGTAGCGTTTACCGTAAGGCGGTAACTTTGAGCAGCAGGAGGTTTGCCCAAAAGGTTGTCTTTCGTGACCCGTGAAGCGCCCCTCGTTCGTCAGGGTTAAACATACTGAGATGACCCCCATACCCGCTTAACACCCGCCTTGAGAACTTAGAAAGCCTTCGCATTTCATAATTTTACACTCGCATCTTGACGAATACGTCATCGCAGCGAAATGCCCCTTCTGGCCTGTTGGTTATGCGGAGGTTTGAACCATGAACTCCCACCGGCCCCTGAAACTAATTCCGATATTTACAGAACTCACAAAAAGTATCCAGTTTTCTATGGGTTCGCGTTGTTAATAAATTCTTCGGCGGGATGAATACAGCCCCTTGGAGAAAATACGTCTCGTGTTGTTACCCCCGAGATCAGATGGGGCAGATTCTCCGTTTGTTGACGTCTTGGTTTACAAAGAAGAATCTCTGTGGGTCGTTAAGTTGGCAGATGAACGCGCATTCTGATGCCAGCGGATATTGCAAACGCCTGGATGCGCCATTGTAGGCAAGCTCGCTGCCGCTCCTTTCGAGTGCCTTGTTTAGATCCCAAATTCCCAATGCAGCGCGGGAGCGTTAAGACTTTACACGAATAAGAGACCTCTGAGGTCCCGAAAATGCCCCTCTTTTCTAGGGGCTCTGAATGCTTGCTGGTTATGAGGGTATCTCAGGGCTCTACAGGTGCAGATAAGAACCTTAGATGCCCTTCGGGATGTGGCTTCAAACGAGGAATCTCAACGTTTTCTTCCAGGGGAAATATTTTCAGAATAAAACTATTTGCTAGAAGTCATTGTTCGTGTCAGGACTCGTGTGCCCCAATATTAAGGCCCCAGTACCGTGGGGCTCTTACGAGACGCGTGGTGCCCCTTGCTTCGTGCCAACCTGCGCCGGTTATTCACGTCTCCCCCTGCTGATTGGTGGAAAATGACTGCCGAGTATTGGTTACGGCTGAATTGGGTAAAGGATGGAGTATTTCCGCTCTTCTTGCAGCACTTTAGCCTCCTTGTCGTCTGCGAGGGGACAGGACCCGGGTCAAGGGGACCAGAGCCATCACAGAGTCTAGGGGGGCTTCTGTAGACTTTGACGCGTAGCGGGTCCAAAGGCGGTAAGCCTCCTTTAGTCTCCTGGCATGTGAGGGGTTAAAGTAAACGGCCTGGGGGTTACTTTCACATGCTACAAGACAAGGCCCCCTCTCCGCCATCACATCGTCGCACCTCCTTCTCCTTGGAGTCCTGTTGAAGTTGACACCTTTTTACTCCTAATATATAAAGCTTTTCAGGACCTCAGAGGTCTCTTATTCGCGTAAAGTCTTAACGCTCCCGCGCTGTACATTTTTTATTTGGTGATGGAAGCGTCGTTCCCTTCCATTAGCTCACTTTGGCTCTCGCTCGTTGCGAAGACGTTACTTGATCGAACGGTTTTACTTTTCTTGGCGCTCGATAACACGAAACGCAACGGGTCCACATTTTTTCTGCTCCTCGTGAAACGAGCCCCTCGTGCCAAATGTACTCGTGTCTCTGGCTGGACCCATCTGCTAGCACTTTGAGGTAGTCGTACGTTGTAGACGCGATGGTTACGTTGTAGACGAGGTCCCCTCTTCAGAACTCGCTGGGCTGTGCAGCGACCGACAAACGCCTTCTGGAGAGAACGTCTCGGAACGTTCGGACTGATGCATTTCTGGAGCGTGGCGAGATCGCGTCCTTCCCTCTGTACATCCAGATCTAGCCTGTGATTATTTTAACCCTTTTCACCTTCCATAACTGGCTTTATCAGAAAAACAAGCAGCACCGGAACCTGCCTGCACATCGGCCCCCGGCGGCCCCCGTCTAGTCGCCCGTTTCTCCTGCTGTAAAGACTCAAACCATAATCAGTCGTTGGTCTCGTCCGTATGTCTATCCCATGCATGTTTAATACCCTCTAATAACCTCTACCACTTTTGCTGGGAGGCTCTTCCACTTATCTACCACCCTCTTGGTTTAATGCCCCAGTACCTCCTGCGCAAGTGCAAATGGGGGGGCTTCTTCAGATCCACGTTGGCAACGGGGACACGCGTTAATTTAAAGGGACCTCTCGGCTATGAAATGCAAGCACTTTAAAGGGCTAGAACGTCGCTTTAGCATTGCAGAACAAGCCCCCTCCCGCAGGTCCCGTCCGTCGGCGCGCTCCGCAATCTTGCCCCCTCTTATTCCTGCAGGGAACTTAATTCCCGCGGGGCAAATATGAAGCGCTTCCTGGAACGAGGCCGCGCTGCATTGCATCAGATTCTCCCTCCAAGCGGCCCTCGTTCGCCATAACGTCGGTTAACTCATCGCAAGAGCTCGGGGGGGGGGGGGGGCAACGAGATGGAAGATGCCCCCCGGTCTGATCCCTGCACCGGAGGAAGTTATTTAAACTGAAGCTCAACTTTACACCAAACCCTGTTAATCCGGTCTTTTGTAAATATATTTATTGATTGTGTCCGGGTCCCGAGGCCGCGCACGTCAATCACCCCCTAATTATCTTACACGGATGTTTATTTATCTGTCGTTGGATCGGTTGTCGAACGATGCTGCGTCTAATACGTCGCCTTTTTCTTTCTGATTGTCGCACTGGGAACGGAGTCGTTCCTCCATATTTTAATTGAATAATCTTTAATTTTTGGGGTCCAAGACCTTGTTAGCGTGTACATTTCATTGAGCTATGGGTCGGTGTATTATTTAGGGTCTCTGCTGTGTGTCATTAGTGAAATATTATTTATTATTATTTATTTTTATTATGCCTTATTTATGTAGCAACAACAAATTCCACAGTGCTGTACGGAAAATGGCAATTCTATACAAACTGAGGCAGCATGCGCAGAGGATCCTGGTCCTTAGAGCTTACAATCTTTATTTTATTTTTTATTTTTTTAACTCTGCGCTGGTTGTAATAAAGCGCTATTTCACGCCAATTAAAGCCCCCCCCCCACCACATTATCATCTCCGCTGTCCACATTGAGACCCACAGCTCTATTACCCAAGCCGCGTGATTGCCGGGGTAAATCTGCTCTTGAAGCGGCGTCTCTCCGGCGCGAGTGATTGGCGTGCCGGGCCGGGGTGTGCGTTTTACATGTGAATGCTTCATAAATATCTTCCAAGAGTAATTTCTTTTTCTAATTAGCTTGGAGAGCCGCTGCTTTGCATACAGCTTCAAGCCTCTCTCTGTAAAGCAATTCAAATGCACATCTGCTCTTTGGGGGGGGGGGTCCCCCCTCTCGCCTACTCTCTGCGGGCCCCCCTCTCTCCTCTCCACCACTTCCCCGATTCCCTTTCGGCCCCCGATCATTAACATGGCGAATCATCCTTTTATGCTGCGTTCAGAGTGAAGCGCGGCCCTTCTGCCTGCTGAAGCCGTTGACCAAAGGGGGGCAGTGACTCGGTCGGGGTGAAGCTGCCCCCGTCCGTCTATCATGGGGCTATTATTTGGGTTCGGGGACGCTGAGGAGGGCCGTGCCGCTCAGATTCGTTTGCCGACTTTCCAGCCCCTGTAGCCCGCGCTACTTTTTCCTCCTCGTGTCCTGTCAGCCGGGGTTCTGTGGCATTTCTGCTCTATTCTAAGAAGCCCACCCATGTAGTTCATTTTATTAACTTTTAAATGTATTTTAGACCAAAATAGGAAGTTTGTAACAGCTGGTGACTGCTGAGAGGCTGTCCCGCTCATCTACTACCCTTGTCCGTGACACAAAGTATTAGGAAATGTATTGCCCGGGTAATAACTGCTTGTTTTTTATTTATTTTTTGTGTGTGTTTTTTGCAGGCGTTTTAAGATGACCAATGAGAAGTCCCGTCGCTTATCGGTCGTTTAGTTTTCAGTAACGTCGGGTTCAGGTAAGAAACATGAAAATTCAGGACTTCTTCCAAAATAAAAAAAATAGATAGAGGCAGCCCTTCCTCCCCCATCATCCGACTGTCATGGCCGCTCCTTGGCTCGAGGCAGCCGGCCGTGGCAGGAAAGTGATCCTATTGAACCCAATGGCAGCACTTAAAGCACATGTGTGCGGGGGGGGGTCTGAAATTTAAAGGGACCACGCAGGTATCCAATGGCGAGAAGTGGATATGGCGGCTGAAGTGTCCCTTTAAACATTTCTGGTCTTATCGTCACGCTGGAGGTTTTCCCATCACACCAAGCCAGCAGCGAGCAAACAGGTTTTCCGTGGGGGGGTGGGGGGGTGTCACCCCCCCTTAAAAAAGGTCCCCCGCTCTCTGTTATCATGAAAAAAAAATTCATTTAAGAAGGGGCTTGATGTCCAGGAAGGAGCCTCTTCTCTCATCTCATAGTTTTTTGGTTTTGTTTTTTTTCTCCCCGGCTCTGATCTCAGGTGAAAATGATGAATGAATTATATGAACGACAACCTGCGATGACTTGCTTTAGACCGAAATACCATTTTTAGGAGAAGTTTCAGGCTCCGAAATTCCCTTTGGCAGCTTTTCAACCCTAATTAAAAAAAAAAACAAAAAAAAAAACCTAGCGCTCCGTTTAGTGATCTCTGCCTTTTCCCCCGTTGCTCATCTTTTTATTATAATATATTTTATTTATGATAACCCGGTTATTTAGATCTCTGCGGGATCTCGTGGACGCTGCCTTTGGGGGGCTTTCTAATCGGTGCCTCGTTTTTGTTTATTTTACTGAGTTGACGAGAACTTTTTGAAAAGGCAGAAGTTCCAGAAGGCGAGATCCGCGCAGGTCCCCCCCCCACGAGATAATCGCGAGTTTGTATTTACAGAGGTGCGGCGACGTCAAATATTTATTGCCCCTGTCCAAGCTGCCAAAAACCTCTTTGCCGACACGCGTAGAAGACGAGCGCTCGGCAGGAGCAAAATTCTTATTTTTCTGATTAATTTAACCCGTCTCTGGTGCTTAGAACAGATTACCGGCTCGCATCTCGTCTCCTGATTGACTGCTAGTTTAAAACTTGTAGCATTTCTCTGATTGGTTAAGTGTAGTGATAGAGAGGTCATGCGAATGCACAGAGTGCCTGAAGTGCCATCCCCGGGAGCGCGACTACTGTTGGCGTGTACTCAGCCTCGTAGAGATCCCTCAGCTAGCTCAGAGTGGTGAGATTTGTGCCCGAGGCTTCCAATGCCTTGTTTGAAACCCGCTTCTCTCCCAGGATTAGATCCCCATCCAGTAACTGGCTGGAACGGCCGCCTCCTGTCGCAGAGAATGACCCCCCATCGCCCCCCCATCGCCCCCCCCCCGGCTAGTCGCCTGTTTCTCCGGCTGTAAAGTCTCAAACCTTAATCAGTCGTTGGTCTCGTCATAGATTCAGGAGCCGTATGTCTATCCCATGCATGTTTAATACCCTCACTGTATTACCCTCTACCAGCTCTGCTGGGAGGCTGTTCCACTTATCTACCACCCCCTCGCAGTAAGGTAACCCTTCCTTATATTACATCTAACCTGGCAACCGCTACCCATATTACGTCTTCTGATGTCTCGGAGGGAAGATATGATAAGTTGGCTCAGCTGCGCACATCCTGGATCCGCTTCCCAGCGAATGTGTGCTTTTCTCTCACATCCTACCTACTGTTTATCTAATTGTATTTGAGTTGCGGCCGCCTCCTTTTATCTCCGTGGCAGACCGTGACTCCTCTGTCTCAACAGGAATCCTCGCGCCGTGTGTTAGAGAGTAAATTAACCCCACGGTCAGCGCCGCCGCTGGAGGGCCACTTAGGGTTTTCACGGAGGGGTTTAGGTCCCGAACGTGGACTGGCCCACTCTGGATCTGATAGATTGTAAGCTCCAGGGCCTTCTCCCTCTGTATCCGTATATCTCAACATCGCTTTTGTATATTGCCAGTTTTAGTGTTTTTTTTCTTTTATGCCCCCCTATTGTGACATCGCTACGGCATCGGCTGATGCTCTGCACATAAAATATCATGTAATTAGGGACTGTGACACTTTCGTAGAATAAAGGGTTAATGAGTAGAGGATGAATGACGCGTATGGGCCGTGCTGATTGGATGGCACTGAGGAGTCTGGTATTCTTCAGAGCGTCTCTGTCTGGGTGACCGTTTAGTAAACGTGTGCCACCTAGTGGCGGGACGAGGACACTACACGTCACAGGTATTTGGAAGCCCCCCCGGCTGGCTTCAGGTTACACACCTGCACGGGGGGGCTTACAGACAGGGGGCTGCCTATTCTACAGGTGCCTTTTTATAACGATCAGGGCGCTAATTAAACCCATCTAGCCTCTTGACACGCTCCCCCCCCCGGCTTCCCGGGAGGTATTTGGGTCACAGCATGCGCGATGATCCTACATGATCTCTTCCCAGCTTTGAAATTATTATTTTAGAGATTTGCGTGAATGCAGTCCCGAGACGCGCTCGCCTACCGGTGTTTATGATGTTTTTATTTCAGCTGCTGATGCTTATCGACAATGAGCGGTCTAGGGGAAAATTCTTTGGATCCTTTGGCTACCGAATCAAGAAAACGCAAGCCGTCTTCATGCGACACCCCCGGGCCCAGGTAAAAGGGGGGCTTTAAAAGGAACATATGTGATAACGAGCCGCTGACGTATGTCACTGAACTTCCATGCAAAGAGTGCTGGGAGTGGTCGTCCTGTTTTTTCTCCTGCCTTTGTGAATCAAACTGCAGAAATAAACTGCATATTAAGTTTAAAAAAAAAAAAACTTGTTAGGTTCTTAGATTTAAAATGAACTGTAACTTAAAGATTAAAAAGTGTTTTGTACTTGGATCAAAGAGCTTACAATCTACATGCAGTGAGTAGATGACGTACATACACAAAAAGGAGAGAATTTTGGGTTCATTAATTCTGCTTTTGTACAACAGCTTATAAGGTTTTCTTATGTCCATTTTTCATTGCGGTTCTGTCATCCTCATCTATTATCAGGCCGGCCACTTTGCATAAAGCAGTCGGGACTGAGATGCGTCATTTTTTTTCCTCTTCTTTTTTTTTTTCCTCCCCGTGATATATTACATATGCTAAACGCCGTCTCTGTCTCTCTCCCAGCCTGACCTGCAGCGGTGAAAAGAGAAGACGTGAGCAGGAAAGCAAGTACATCGAGGAGCTGGCTGAGCTGATTTCAGCAAATCTCAGCGACATTGACAACTTCAATGTCAAACCTGATAAATGCGCGATCTTAAAAGAAACCGTCAGGCAGATCCGGCAGATTAAAGAACAAGGTACCGGCACGACGCGCTCTTTGTTTTTGTCTCTAGGTTGTCTGTGCCAACCGACGAAGGACACCGACGTTAACAAATACATGTTAATAAATCACAAGAATAAAAAAACAGCCCGGAAAGGAGTTAAAAACTAAATTCTTGGGCTCCCGGCCGCTTTGTAGCGTAACGCCCTGGGAGTAGGAGTCCCGAACTGGCCTTAGACGTTCTCTATTGTGCAAGGATGATAGGCTTTGCTGCGGAGCTCGAGGAGAGGCGTTTACTGAATACTGAATGTTGGTTTTCAGGAAAATCTTCCTCCGCCGATGACGACGTGCAGAAGGCCGATGTGTCCTCTACGGGGCCAGGCGTGATTGACAAGGACTCGCTAGGACCTCTCTTGCTACAGGTGCGTAAATTCAAGCACGGGTAATAAGCACCGCTTAGACCGCAGAACCCATTTATTCCTTGAATATCTATTATAAAATTATAGCTTTTTGTGTTTTTTTATTTTTTTTATTTCACATTTCTTTTTGTTTTCGTGCTCAGGCATTGGACGGTTTTCTGTTTGTGGTGAACCGCGAGGGCAGCATCGTCTTTGTTTCAGAAAACGTCACCCAGTATTTACAATACAAGCAGGAAGATTTGGTGAACACCAGCGTCTACAGCATCCTCCATGAGGACGACCGCAAAGACTTCTTAAAGAACCTGCCCAAGTCTGCCGGTGAGTTAACGCGCCACCATCAACGTTCCAACCATTCCCGCCCCTCATCTCGGTTTAATACGTTCTATAAACCCCCCCCGACGTGTTTTGGACCGGCGCGGTCTCACCGTAGATTATCCCGTCTTCTGCAGTGAACGGGGTCCCTTGGTCTAATGAAGCTCCGAGACAGAAGAGTCACACCTTTAACTGCCGCATGCTGGTCAAGACGTCACATGATCACCTGGAAGATGGCGGCGGCGGCAACATGGACAACCGGCAGCGATATGAAACCATGCAGTGCTTCGCCTTATCTCAGCCACGGGCCATGATCGAGGAAGGAGAAGGTCGGTGTCAGTACATTGGATATGTAGTTATGTGCACAGTCCGAGACATGTCGGGGTTAAAGGGACTGTAATATAAGCACAGGTTCCTCCTTGGGGTCCCAAATCTAGAAAATAAGATGTTATCTGTTCATTTTATTCATAATTAATGAAAAGGGGGGAAAAGGGAAAAGCTATACGTTCAGCTTTTAGGTCAAACACTATAATGTTCTAACAGAAGTTTGTTGGCTTGATTGATGGGCGTCTTACCCAGATGTCTCTGCAAACCTTATATCAGGAAGTTCAGGCAACTTTCACAACTTTCACAGCAAGAAAATTCCGGACGCTCTCTGCTGTTACCGGCCTCCCGGCTGTCATGAAACCAAACGGAGGTCCCGCTGACACGAGAATCCTAGAATGTTCGCGTTCGGTCCGTAAATTCTGCTTGTTCGCGCTCTCATTACTTTTTTTCCCCCCCGCTGTCTCCTCCGCATTCTCTTATCAGATCTTCAGTCCTGCATGATCTGTGTGGCCAGGCGCATGACGAACGTGGAGAGAGCCTTTACAAGCAACCCCGAAAGCTTTATAACACGGCATGACCTCTCAGGTGAGACGAGGATACGCAGCAGCGATCCCGCGGGGGGGGGGGGAATAAAACTTCACTGGGATCAGTTATGTGAATTCAGCGTAAAAATCCAAACTGAGCTTTACCAATGGGAGCTCTTTTTGTGACAAACATACGTTAAATAGTCTGTCGGTTGTTAAAAACCACGTATTCCGACAGCCGATGCGCGTGCCGGAGGATTCCGTGGGTTTTAGGAGACGCGTTTCGCTGTGGGTATCGGGTCGTGTTGGCTTTGGAGCAGCCGTTCGTAGCTGAAAGATAAGATTATCTCCTTCCATCTCCTAACAGGAAAGGTGGTGAATATAGACGCCAACTCCCTGAGGTCTTCCATGAGGCCGGGCTTCGAGGACACGATCAGGAGGTGCATTCAGAGGTTTCTGTGTCACAGCGATGGCCAGCCCTGGACGTATAAACGCCACTACCAGGAGGGTGAGTTCAGCTCAAGCGAGTTTAAATGCCCTTTAACCCTTTAGGGTGTTCGTTATCCCCCCCCTTACATGTGAGTTACTTTTTAAGAGGTCACCTGCTCTCTAACGTGTGGCGCTCTCGGTTCCAGCGTACATGCACGGACAGTCTGAGACGCCGTTGTACAGGTTCTCGCTGGCGGATGGGACCATGGTGACTGCGCAGACCAAGAGCAAACTCTTCCGGAACCCCGTCACGAACGACCCCCACGGCTTCGTTTCCACGCACTTCTTACAAAGGTACGTTGCATCGTTACCGATTTCCCTGCCGTGCGGGGTCCGTGTCTTGCACCGGGACCCTGGGTAGTTGGCACAGGGCAGCTGCGCCCCAGAATAGCTGCCGGGTGCACATGGCTACGCGTGTGTGTTAATCAGCTGTTGTTTTACAGAAGGAAGATTATTGTGCTTTGGTGTGTGGTTTTGTGTTCATCTTGTCTTGACAAACTGCCTTCTGTGTTTCAGGGAGCAGAATGGATACAGGCACAATCCCAACGCGATGGCGCAAGGCGTACGGCCGCCGGTACCTGCGAACCCCAACCCCTCAAACGCCATGAACGCATCTCAGGCCCAGCCTATGCCCCCCCAGAACAGAAGCTACGGCATGGGAGATCCCAACGGCATGGCGCAGATGCCTGGCATGAGATACGGAGCAGCGGGCAACATGGGACCAGTTAATCAAGGCCCCGGCATGCAGCAGCCCCAGTACCAGAACAACAATAACAACAACTATGGAATGAACATAAGCAGCCCTCCGCACGGCAGCCCTGGCATGGGCGCCAACCAGCCCAACCTCATGGTCTCTCCCAGGAACCGCGGAAGTCCCAAGATGGGGTCCAACCAGTTTTCACCAGTTCCAGGTATTTCTAATGATTTGTTAGTTCCTTGCATTTACCCCACCAGGCATCGAATGAGTGCGTTCCATGGCAGCTAGGTGCTTGGTGGGGTCAGTATGGGCAGCCTTGGTAATATATATGTATACAATTACCGAGACACATGTTGTCTTTGATCTGTCTGGACGTTTAATTTTTTTTAAGTTCTATTTGTTGTTAAAGATTTTGGAACCAAATGGGGGAGGGGGGGTTACTTTGCGTTGAATCTAAACATCTTCGCAGCGATCAGATACTATATTTGCTGTATAGTCTGCGGTCTTCTAACTAATAACTAATTATTGGGCGATACTGACTCTGGTGATGTATTATAACACAGGAATGAATTCTCCGATGGGGGGCTCCGGAAACGGCGGTGGAGGAAGTTTCTCCAGCAGCTCGCTGAGCGCTCTTCATGCCATAAGCGAAGGAGTTGGAAGCTCTCTTCTGTCATCTTTGTCATCACCTGGTCAGAAAGCGGAGAACCCTTCCAACATAAACATGTCCCAACCCGCTAAAATGGGAAACCAAGAGTGCAAGAGTCCTTCCGGCATGTACTGCGAACAAGGTCAGGTTGAAAGTTCCGTGTGTCAGTCCAGTGGTCGGGAGCATCTCGGGGAGAAGGACGTTAAGGAGAACATTCTCGAAGGGTCGGACAGTCAAAGAGCACAAGCGGAAAGTAAAGGACACAAAAAACTCCTCCAGTTACTGACTTGCTCTTCGGAGGACAGGGGCCACAACGCGATGACCAACTCCAGCATGGACTCCGGCTGCAAGGACTCTTCCACAAACGTTACCAGTCCTTCGGGAGTCTCATCCTCAACATCTGCTGGCGTTAGCTCGACGTCAAACCTTCACGGGTCCATGCTTCAAGAGAAGCACCGGATTCTTCACAAACTGTTACAAAATGGCAACTCGCCAGCCGAAGTTGCCAAAATCACAGCGGAAGCCACCGGCAAGGACACCTTTCAGGAGTCCGCCAACCCTGCGCCTTGCGGAGAAGCGACGGTGAAGCAAGAACAGATGAGTCCCAAGAAGAAAGAGAATAACGCGCTGCTTCGATACTTGCTGGACAAAGACGACGTGAAGGACCAGATTACCAAGGACGTCAAGCCCAAAGCAGAACCCATGGACAATAAGATGGGACAATGCAGCAGTTCCAGCCTCCCGACTTCCAGCCAAGACAAAGAGCTCAAAATAAAGACAGAGCCAACTGAAGAGGTACGACATTTTCACATCTCATAGATACCATGTTTCAAGCAAAAAACCCCCCCAAAACTATTGAAAATTCCTCCAATTTCCATCTAAACGCATCTTTTGTTTTGACTGCACTAGGTCTCTGGAGATTTGGATCACTTAGATGCCATCCTTGGAGACCTTGCCGGTCCAGAGTTTTATTCCAGTCAAATGAGTTCAAATACCGGGGCAATGGGGAACAAGCAGCCAGTCTTCCAGGACACTCCGCCAATGGGTAAGAGCGGTCTCTTTTATACATAGAAACATACGTTTCCATACTGTATAAGATCTCTGGCGTAGATCAGTAGATACGCGACTGATATCAGGGTCATAAACCTCATCAATATATATCTATATTTTTTGCTTGTTGCAATTGTTAATCAAAATCACCTTTATTAGTAATAAAAAAAAAAAAAAAACACCTGAGATACGCTTAATTTTGTTAAATTAAAAATATATATAAATTTCAGATTTAATCAGACTTGCATTAAATGCCGTTTTCTTTGCGAATTCTGAGTTATGCTCTTTATCTCTTTATCGGGTCTGTCTGCATGTGCTGCTCAAAGCAGAGACTCGAGAGCTTTTTATTGTGCTTGGCCCCTAGCCCTCTCCCCACTTACATATCGGGCTCCGTTCCATCAGCTGAACTCAACGGTACGGAGCCTATAATGTCCTTTATTCGCAAGTGAATTAATAAGAAATATGTCCTTGTTCTGCAGGCATGAGGAGTCCACAACCTCTACAGATGAACCGGCCTCCCTTTAATCGGGCGATGTCATTGGACAGCACGATGCCCGGGAACGCCACTCCTCCTACGAGGAACGTCAACAACTTCCCAATGTTACAGAAGCAGAACATGAACGTAGGGAGCCCACGGATGATGGACGGGCAGGACAATTTCGGTGTTATGATGGGTACGTTTCTGGATACCCATAAAATATCTCCCGCGATAAAAAAAGATTTGGCGGCCAAGGGAGCGATTCTCTGAATGGCGTGTCCCTAAGCAGCCGCTTGCTCTTTTTGCAGGAGGTGGTCCTAACAGAAGTATGAATCCGCCGGCGGAGTGGGGAATGCAGAACCCGGCGGTCAATAGGATGGAGCCTTCAAACGGCGGATCGGTGGGGAGACCGGGGCCCGATTACAACACGTCGATGCCAAGACCCTCTATGAACAGCAGCATGCCAGGGCTTCCAGCCAGATCGAGCGGCATTCCCGGGAGCCGGCCGGGGCTTCAGCAACAGATGCTTCCGATGAGTAAGATTTCGAGTCCGGTTTAGTGCATTCTAGGTTCTCTATCCATCTAGACCAGCTGAGTTTTTTTAGTCGCATGCTATTGTTCTATGGTCCTAATATCTGCTTGTTTAATTGTTTACTAGGACCCAATGAAATGGCGATGGGCATGGGGTCAAATCCCTATGGGCAGCAAGGCCCGTTGAACCCCCCTGGGTCATGGCCAGACAGTATGATGTCAATGGATCAAGGTGGATCTCAAAACAGGTAATGTTGGGTGAGGATAGTAGACTTGTTACCGTTTTTTGATGATGCAGAAAGAATAACTTGGCTGTGCCAGAACGTTGTCACTAGGAGGCAGCAAAGTCCAGGCAAAATCTTTTCTAGAAACATAGAACCCACCGGCAGATCGGCCCCTGTCTAGTCTGCCATTTCTCCTGCTGTAAAGACTCAAACCTTAATCGGTCGTCGGTCTCGTCTTAGATTCAGGGGCCGTATGTCTATCTTGGGTTCACCAGGTAGTGGTGGCAAGCGGTTACGATGTCGTTATGCTGTTGGTTGTTAGAACTTTTCACCGGGAATCACTTGATGGGACCAACCAATTCAGAAAATGCATCATATTATGTGGTCCCGAGAACCATTACATGAGCTTTACGCCGGCTGGCGTTGAAGTATCGGAGAAAATGCCAACAAATTGATTTGTTGTTTCCAGGCAAATGGGTCGTAGTGCGTTAGACGACCTGCTGTGTCCTCCGTCTACGGTGGAGGGACAGACGGACGAGATCGCTCTCCTGGACCAGCTTCACACCCTTCTGAGTAATACGGACGCCACGGGATTGGAAGAAATCGACAGGGCGTTGGGAATCCCTGAGCTTGTCAATCAAGTACGTCTGTTGTCTGCAACTTCGTTGGCCTCTCCATTTATGCTCCAGCCGCCGTGGTTTTGCGCAGTCAGCGGTGGCTTTAGCTCGCTGCCGTTCTTTTGAAATTAGACTAGACTGGATTTTTAATGTTTTCCCATAAAAAGCTCGTCTTAAATTTAATATTTTTTCTTTAACAAGGGCCAAGCGATGCCAGAGCAGCCGGATTCGTTCCAACCTCAGGATTCCCCGGTCATGCTTGATCAAAAGCCTCCGATGTACGGGCAGCCGTACCCAGGCCAGGGCTCGGCCATGCAGGCGGGGGGCTTTAATAACATGCAGGGGCAGCACCCGCCTTTCAATTCCATGATGAATCAGATGAACCAACCCCAGGGCAATTTCCCGCTGCAAGGTATGCATCAGAGAGCGAGTCTCATGAGACCCCGGACCAACATACCCAAACAGCTGAGGATGCAGCTCCAGCAGAGACTCCAGGGGCAGCAGGTGAGCGCGGCCGTAGCCTTCCCTCTTCTGTCTCATCTCTCAACTAGATGCTCCCGCCTTATGCGCCAATTTATTTAGCCGGGAAGAATGGTTGTACGTAGAGAGAAAACTTTTCCGAATCATTTAATTGACGGTTTCAGGGAATTCCATATTTCTGTTCTCAGACCAACTCATAAATATTACTTCCTCCATCTTCATCCTGATACAATGTATTACTCTGAACAATTTTTATCTTGGTTACCTGTAGGTTTCTCCACTGGTTTTCCTGCACTTTAAGCTGTTCAAGGTTCTACCTATTTGTTACGGGAAGAACATTCAGTATTGTATTATAACCTTTCTTACCATCGCAGTGGTTATGGTTCTATAGAGTACGTCTATTCGGTTTCACGTATAGGATCAATCCTTTGCACAGTTATCCTGTTGACAAGACAACGCTGATAACCAGAGAGAGACCTTGAATAAAGATTTCCATAAAATAAGTATGAAGGCAGGGTATTTAAGACACGGCGTCTTGTTTGGAGACACCAGGTCCATCCTTTGGTAGTAGAACGTTGGCCGAGATGTGGGATGCAGTGGGTTCTGGCCTTTGAAAGCGCACAGAAAGTAATTGGGATTTTTTTTCCCCCCATAGTTTTTAAACCAAAACAGGCAAGCACTTGAGATGAAGGTGGACTCCTTAAACGCAGGTGGTGCCGGAGTGATGAGGCCCGTCATGCAGACGCCGGTTGGGTCGCAGGTAAGTTCTCCTTGTTTCACCGTTGACGTTCTTCCTTGTTGAACGCGGCCTAGAACGAGGATCTTTTATCTGAGAAGGTACACGCCAAAAAAAGGTGTTCTAAGTTAGAACGCCGAGCGACCGACGTGGAAATGCCGGCCCGAATGTATCCCTCTGATTGGTCTCAATCTCCTGCAGGCCCAGTCTGTGACATTTCTCGACATTTCATCAAACTTCCTTCAAGACTTCTCGTTATTGTTGGCAGTAAAAAGCAAGTTTGATACTCAAAGTAATTAATAAATATAGATAACAAAACCCATTTTGGGATGTTTAATTTTTTGAGGACGTGTTTCCCTCGCACCAGCGACACCCTTTTCTCCGTTTTGTCTCTGAGGATCATTACATGAGCTTTAAGCCGGTTGAGAAGTATTGGGGGGGGGGACGGCTTCCAGGATTGCTGTGGTTCTTCCGTGGTTATCGGTTGCTCTGTGCGTTGTGGTGACCGGATGTGTTTTTACGCTAGGGATTCCTTAATGCTCAGATGGTCGCCCAGAGGAACCGGGAGTTGCTCAGCCATCACATCCGACAGCAAAGAATCGCCATGATGATGCAGCAGCAGCAGCCCCAAACCTTCAGTCCACCTCCGAATGTTACCCCGTCTGCCAGCATGGACAACCCGTTGGCAGGTCCTCCGATGCCTCAAACCCCTCCCCAGCAGTTCTCCTACCCACCCAACTATGGTAAGTAGACCAGTATGTCTGTCTGTGTAAGGGCTTCACTCCAACTTTGTTGGTGATCATCATCCGTCGGGTGCGGATTTCATCCTTGTTTGGAGTCCACGTGTCCGATGGCCGTAAAGACTGAAGCTGCCGCGTTTCAGCCATGATTACACCCCCAGAAAGAGCGATATTGTGCTGTTTGATGTTCTGGCAAACGTCGCCAACCAACTTTTATTTTCTCTTTCCAAGGAATGAGCCAGCAGGCCGATCCCACGTTTGGAAGGGTATCCAGCCCTCCCAATGCCATGATGGCGTCTCGAATGGCACCCTCCCAGAATCCTCACCCCCAGACCACACAAATGTACCAGTCGCCCGATATGAAAGGATGGCCGTCGGGGAACATGGCGAGACCCAAGTAAGAAGATGTGTTTTGTCCGTGGCAGAACCAGCAACAATAACAAAGATAAATAATGGGGGGGGGGTACATCCTGTAGAGCCTAAAAACAAGAAGTTCAGATTCTAATACATTTCATACAGTCCATCATTTGCTTCCCAGAGTTGACCATAAAATGTTGGGAGTAAAATAAGGGACGTTTTCATGGAAGGCTGTATTGTGATTTTACATTATTAATGGCGTCCATTTCTTCCCCCCGCAGTTCCTTCCCCCAGCAGCAGTACAGCCACCAGGCCAACCCTGCGACGTACAACATGATGCACATGAACGGGGGCGGAAACCACATGGGGCAAATGAACATGAACTCCATATCCATGTCTGGGATGGCCATGGGCGCTGACCAGGTACGGCTCGGCAAAGCGTAAGCCCGCTCTGTATTGTTTTCACTTTAACAAATGCTAGAGTTCTACGATACGTTCACCACCGTGCGGTCTCCATAGCAACCAATGGAGCATTCTACAGGAAGACGCTTATCCGCAGACATTTTAACCCATATGTTGAATTTATGTGGAAGCTTTAACATCTCCTCTAACCATTGAGCAGAATATTTATATATTTGTATTTATTTTTATTTTTTAGCAGAAATATTGCTGACATCACCGCGTTGGCGCAAAGAATATTCTGCCGTTGAGCTAAAGATGCACTATAGAGGATAAAAAAATAAATAAAAAAAATACAGATATATAAATATATATTTACCGGCAAGATTCTTCTTGCGTTGGCCTTACGGTGGAGAAGAGACGTTTTACTCCAAGCCTCTGTGAATCCGGTACCAGGACTTCATGGAGACCCGCGGTCTGTATCCGAATCCCGCCGTGCGAAAGGACTTCACTTGGTGCTCAGCAGATTAGGACGTGAATTCCGGCAGCAAGATTTTAATATGTAAGACTGTCTGACTGTGTCTCGTTTTTGCAATTTATTTACCAAAATCTGTCTCTTTTACCTGTTTGGCCTCAAAGCACCTGGGAGGGGGGGATCTTATGTGGAATTTTTGTGTTTTAATTCACTTTCAGATTATTGATGATACAGGTTTTTTTTAGGGAACTTTGAAAGCATTTAATTTGTATTTAATTGCATAGAAAGGAAAAGTGAAATAAGACCCCATCAGAGAATAACATTTTCAAATGGTTTTAAATTTGTGCAGAAAATTTGCACTTTAGAACTTTTCATTATCCCCCTTCGCCCGTTTTTTCTTTGCCGGCTAACGTAAATATGTGAGATTCACAATATGCCCCAGAAAACAATTCTTTACTGTACTCCCACCCCCCGCCTTTTTCCTCCCCTCTGTCGGTGTACACATTTTTTATATATATATATATATATATATATGATCTTTGAGGGTATTGTATAATTACATTTTTTAGGTCACTTTTTCAATATAAGGATTTTTATTTTATTATGTTTTGTTTTTTTCCAGAGCTTTTAAGATACTTATTTAACCCATTTACTGGCGGAGAGCGTTAGTTTATGTTTCATAAGAACAGGATTAACGAGGAAATGCTGCTTAGAAACATGGACATTTTTTTTATTTTTAAATGTTTTTTAAAGAAATGGAGGCGGCTGCTTGGAATTTATTAAATTAATTATTTTAATCCCTATTTGTTTGGATCTTGTGAGAATATTCAACCTGGGTGATTCTAGCAACTAGACTTCGTTCATGCGATGAGCCACCGTATACTTAGGGGGTCATGGGAGCTGTTAGTTCGTTAAGTAACAAGGTTCCCGGTCTCGGCAACTTAATTAGAAGGAAAAGTTGTTGTTTTTTTAAACCGTATTCCCCAAAAAACTTTTCATAGATTATAATATCAGGAGGAATAAGGAAGCTTCTCCTGAGCATTCAGTCCCAAACCCAGTGGAGTGAAACCCGTGCTGTACCAGGTACGTCACTGGTCCTGCAATACCGTTTTTTTGTGAGGTTCCTAGTATGTCAGCGGTTGCAGTTTGGTTAATGGTTCCTTCCTGTAAATAAGTCCAGGGTTATGTTTTTTCCTTTTCTGTTTATGATTTGAGGTGTGATATAGAAATATATTATCTGTTGAGAGTTCCCAACATTTGTAAGCAGGTGACGCCGACCCCCCCCAAGGCTTGTCTCTAATTACTGATTATTTAGAACTTCAGAACTTCTCCTGTTCTGAACACTTCCATCTCTTTTGGGGACCGCGACTCTCTAATGCTCAGTCCGTGGCTTGTTCTCAGCCTTCGAGCGGGTCGTTCCTGGTTTAAGTACGAAGCAGCCGCGTCCCGAGAACAGAACCGTTCCTAGAAACCAACTCGTGATTGGTTCATAAAACGGAATTCTGCCAATTTATTCTTTTATCCGTAACTTCACTTAGAAGAAAAAAAATCTATTTACCCTAAAAAAAAAAAAAAAATACCCTGATCCTCGTTACCTTTTTTTTTCGGAAGCTACAGTACCTCAGTTGTTTTTTGTTTTTTTTTTGCCCCATTTCAAATAATCTTTCCATGTACCCCCCCAAAATTCTATGGCAGTCAGAACTAGAATTATATTCTTAATATACAATAACCAGGGGATACCCCACGTAATAATAATAATATATATATATAATTCGCATCTTACATTTTGATAACGTTTCAAATCCTTCTCGGGAAGCGACGACCCCTTTTCCCCTCCAAAAAAAAATGATGAGATTGTGTTTTTTCAGTTGTTACAAAGAAGCTAATTATGGTTAATATCATCGTTCTCCAGGACAAATTTTAGAATATCTTAACGACACCACACAGTTCCCTCCAACTTAGTGCTAGAAGAGCGTCTGTAGATAAAGCAATAATCTATTTTTCTGTGCCTTCCCCCCTTTTGCTAATGATTGACGCAGCTCAATATATACATAGATTTTCTTATTTTATTTTTTCTGCCGAAAAGGCATGAGTTTTTTTTTTTTTTTTTTTTTTTACATAATTGCTACGTGTTGAGCTCATTCTGTGCCAGTTGATGTGGTCTGCAGAAGCTTTTGTGTAACAAAAATAATGTCTTTACTAGAACCTGTAAAACTGTATATTTACAATAATGTGTAATAATAAAATGCATAGTATCAATTTTTTTTTTTTAAACCCTTCCATTTCCAGAAAAAAGGCTTGGGGAGGTTCTAAAAAAAAAAGTGTGTATTTAAAAAAAAAAAAAAAAGTTATAATTTCTCTTGTTTTGTCTAAAATTTTGTTTTCTTCATATTTTTTATTTTTGGGATTATCTAGATGTGTATAGTTTTAAAACGCTGTTAAGAATTGTACAGATTGTATTGTGTGCAAATTTAGCCATATTAATTCATGCTACATATGAAATCTCCAAAAAAAAAACCAGTCAGTTTGCTAATATCGCGCTTCTCCTCGTACCATCTTTCTTGCGTAATAATTTGAAGATTATTTTATGAGCATTAATAGAAACAGTTGACTTCTGCTGCCCACTTTAAATGTACATTTTATTTTTAACCGAGCTTTTAATGGCATCCCTGGCAACATCATTTTTGAATTTAATAATATGGAATTAAAGTATTTTATTAAAAAAATTTAAAAAAAAAATAATTTCATGTTATTATTCTATATAATATGAAATTATTTTAATTGAATATTTTCAGCATAGCAAATAAAATAAATAAATAAATTTAAAAAAAAAAAAAAGTCCGCCTAAATGTGCAGCACACTTATTAAGGGGAAATAAGATTAAAAAAAAAAAAATTCCATGGCTAAAAATATATCATTTAAATTTTACTTCATACAGGAATCTAGGTGCTTATTGAGTCTTTTTAGTAAATAAGCTATTCCACTGACCCAGGAAATACTTAATTCAAACTTTTTTTCTTCTTCCTGTTCAGTTGTTAAACCCCCCCCCCCAATTTGCCATTGGGGCGTAGAAAATATTTTAATTAAAATCTACGTGGCAAAATGTACAGATTTTATTTTAGATTAGAGCGCAGAGTTTTACAGATTGCAACAGTTTGTGAAATCAGAATTCCGAGGTAGCAATATTTAAAAAAATAAAAGAAAAAACATTCTCAGGAGATGCTTTCGGTGTTGAGTGTACAGGAGATACGAGGACGTGCTGGTTGTGAGCTATTCTGACGCCTCTGATTTGTCCCTTGATGTTAATATTAATGTAAATAAAGGTTTCTATTTAAACAGCGCGACCGGTCTGTTATTTGGAATTCTTCTGAGTTTTGTCCAAATGCTAAATTCTGTTACTAAAATACATTTTTCTTTTTAAGCCTCTATTCTTCCTGCTTGGGTAAATGCAACAAAATACAACCTGAACAACAACAAAAGACATAATTTTGCTTTTTTTCATCGCATGACAAATAAGTACGAATAGGTCATCCCCATAATATAAAAACTCTACGCCTTTTTACAATTTTTATTACACGTTAAGACATAAGCATAAAATTAAAGATATTCAAATATTTCTTTGCCCGACTTATACACTACCGGTCAAAAGTCTGGGCTCACTTAGACATATTTTCTTTTTTTCCTAAAAAAAGGAAAAAGCTAATTTTCCCCATTGTTGTAAATGACTATTGTAGCTGGAAACGGCTGATCTTTAATTGAATCTCTTAGGTGTACAGAGACCCTTTATCACTCCCATCACTCCTGTGTCCCAATGGCCCTTTATCACTCCCATCACTCCTGTGTTCCAATGGCCCTTTATCCCTCCCATCACTCCTGTGTCCCAATGGCCCTTTATCACTCCCATCACTCCTGTGTCCCAATGGCACGTTGTGTTTGCTGATCCAAGTTTAAGTTTAAAAGGCTAATTAATGGTTAGAAACCCTTTTTGTAATTATATTACAGCCAGAAATGTCCTCGTTTAACATGAAAACAGCTCAGTGACCCCAAACTTTTGAATGGTAGTGTAAAAATGATTAAATGTAATTTCTATACCAAACAGCACCTTTATTTCTTGGTGTCTCAGCGCCGGTATGATTTGAGTTTAATGCCTATTATGTTTTGGGTTTTTTTGCCCGGTAGCAATTTTCTTATTCTACAAAACACCATAGAAAGTCTCCGCGGAGCGTGCGCCGCTTTAATAATATTGCAGCCGGCGTGCCAATAAAGGAGGTGTCTAGCGATGTAACCCAACAATATTTTCATTAACCTGCTTATAATGGTCTTATAACGAGGTCATTTAATAATTGACACAACATCCCGAGACATTTCACTTTTGTACAAATAAAACCCGCCGGCCCCCAAACTCCGTAGCCTTTCTCTGACCGCATGCGCTGCGAACGTTACGCGCCGGCTCTAGGTTAAGACGAAACAGACATAGAAAACGGTTGCATTTTGTGTATCAAAAGTCGATCGGTTATGAACTTTTTATTAAGCAACAAATAGTAACAATTTATAATCGAAGAGATGTGGAATTTACTCCCCCCGAAGGGTCTACACCGAGTTCCGTGCTGGACGCCGATGAATAGGGGGTGTGTAGCATTCCTGTTAGTGTTTCCGACAGGGCTTTGGGTTTGTTTAGTGGTATTTCAGCTCATGGGTAGATTGTCCATCGGGTTTCCAGATTGTGGATGTTCCGGTAATTGTTGTATCCGTTATTTGTGTAGACCCCCCCCCCCCCTCGTTCCAGACGAATGAAGTTGCGAGTGTAGAAAGACGATGTGTGAATGTATATATATTTGTCTGCTTGTCGTCATCGGAGGAAGCTAGTGGTGCTTTTAAAAACAGTCTTCGGCAGCGAGGAACGTTTAGAGACAAAAAAAACAAAACAAAAATAAAAAGCGAGTGCAGCGGCGGAATCCGAAGGTCCCGGCCCCTCTGGCCACGTCATTCGTTACAAATAATTGTCTTTCTGGTCGCTGTCTATCCACGGCTCGTCCGCTTTCCGCGCTGCGAAGTCTTTTAACAGAATTCCGTTGGTCGTCTTCCGGGGTTTACAATGTTTCAAGTTTTTGATTAGTTTTGGGAGGCGGTTTCTCGCTCGTCGAATTATCCTTCCCAGCCTTCCCACAGCTGGCCCCTGCGGGACGACACAAAGCAAGTAAGGCTGGGGTTTCTGGGCAGGAGACGACGCAGAGGACTTCCCTTCGCTAAACGTTATTTAAAGATAAAGCCCCGGCTGTTATAATATAACTGCCCCGTTACCCCATTCTTTGGGGCAGATGTGGGCAACCAACCTGTTTTTAGAAGACTATTCCCGACACTGACAATCTGTCGACAATATTTGCTCGGTTTCAGGTAAAAGATGCATTTTGATGTGATTTTTTTTTTTTTTGTTGGCAAATAGGTAATTTTTTGGTAAATATATTTTTAGTGATATTTTCGCCATATGTATCTTAAGATTGTCCAACTGTGCATAAAGTTTTTGGGTAAAATCTGTCCAAAAGTAACTTTTTAAAATGTCCTACAACTAGCGGGCTTCTTATTTTTAGGATATGTGGAATACTTTGCTACTTACAGGGAGTCTGAGTTCACCAACAAAAATATCTAATTTCTTGTAACGTTTTCCTGGAAGTTTTCGGGGAAAAGAAACACAAAAGGTGACAAATTCTGAACGAATCACAGAGAAATATTAACCAAAACTCACAAGGATTTAGACGACGGTTTCTTCACTTTTGGCCACTTTCGACGCTGCAGCTGCCTAATGAAAGAAGCAGACGATAACCAACAGGGAATGCGAGACAAAGCCCCGAAATGTGTATAACGGTAACGTCCGGCGCTAGACATGACCCAGAAGTAGTTTCACCCACGCGCTGAATATCTTTATTTCATTTCTGCCATCCTTTTTTGGGGACTGCGGCTGCGCAGCGTGATTGGTCACTTTTCTGCTGATACAAATTTTGATGTTTTGTGCTACATTTATCCCCCCCCCCTTGTACTGATGGTATGTTCCAAAAAGGTATAGAGATCGGTGATTAAGGAGTGTGAGATTCGAGTTGTGTTACCGATACCTCGTGTGTGACGCTCATACATTTTACTCAAAGAATTTAAGCCCCTAAAGCCAATCTATTTCCCCCGTGCCCGGCTCTGCTTAGTTCTCCCGTCCCGCAGAATCGACCGGCATCGCATATTTTAAAATCTATCCTGCTTTGTAACTGGTTCAGGAGACACGGGGACCGCCCGGAGCAGCCGGAGGGCCAATGAGTATTATTTTGGCAGCAATGGTGCCCAGCAACAAGAAAATGTATCCCATAAGGAGAATAAATATTCTCAAAGAAATGTTTTTAAATAAATGCACCAAGTTACCTGTACTGCTCAAAACTATCTTCTTTCAGCCCTAAAAAAAAAAAAGAGAAACGTGTCAACGAGGTCAACCAGTATGGAGTCGATCAAGGCAAGCAATTGCCTGCATTTCATCCGCGTTGCTGCTACAGTGTCTGTTTTGGAACGTCGACGGTCGTATAAGAAGCTGACATTTGAAGCAGAGATTGACCGGCAACCATCTGGGCTCGGCTCGGCCAATGTTTTGAATCTTTTTCTTACGAAGTGTTTGCAGGCGAATTGCTTACCGAGATCCAGGGTGCGCGTCCTGGGATTGCACTGCTTGTGGCCCTTACAGCTCCTCAGCTCCATGAGCTGGACGTGCAGCTGATTGAGGATCTCCCGGTCCAGGGTGTTAACGGCGTTAATGAGCTGAGGGGACACAAGACGCCACGTGGGTTAATCCGAGCCAAACCGCGGGAAAAAGAAATCCGAACTTAAAGGACCTCGTCGCGGTCCTCGCTGGTGAGGAGCGGTAAGTTATCTCTTAGAAGCGGGACAGGTTTGGAATCTCCTGCCGATAGCGGTGGGCACCATGTTCAATTTACAATGAAAGGGACACATTGGGGTATTTATTAGCGAAACAAAGACATTATTTGAATGCTATTCATGACCCAAAGTCTAAACTCAAATGTAACTACCGTATTTATCGGCGTATAACACGCACTTTTTTAACTAAAATATGAAGCCGAAACCCTACCTGCGTGTTATACGCCGATAAATCCTAGAGCCAGTGGCAGAACTACCGGGGTCGCAGGGGTCGCAACTGCGACTGGGCCCTGGAGTTCTGCCAGTCAGAGGGGCCCAAGGGGTGCCGAGCGGTTGCTGAAGACGACCGCTCGGCAACTCTCGGGCCCCCCTGACTGACAGAAATCCAGGACTCCTCCGCTGGCGGCGGCCGCCGCCTGCCTCAGCGCTTCAACTCCTGTGTTGGAAGCGTGAGGCGTTTGTCTCGGGTGCCGGCGCTTCACGCTGGGCGCCGGCATATGACGTCAGACGCCGGCTCTCAGCAGTGAAGCGCCGGCACCCGAGACAAACGCCTCACGCTTCCAACACAGGAGTTGAAGGTAAGTGACCGGGGGGGGGGGTTAGGGAGAAAGAGGGGAGATCCTGAGAAGGGTTGTTAGGGAGGGAGAGGGGAGATCCTGAGAAGGGGGGTTAGGGAGGGAGAGGGGAGAGCCTGAGAAGGGGGGTTAGGTTTGTGTCTGTGTCTAAGTGTGTGTCTAAGTGTGTGTCTAAGTGTGTGTGTGTGTCTGAGTGTGTGTGTCTGAGTGTGTGTCTTACTGTGTATGTCTTAGTGTGTGTGTCTGAGTGTGAGTGTGTCTGAGTGTGTGTGTGTCTGAGTGTGTATGTCTGTGTGTGTGTCTTACTGTGTGTGTCTGAGTGTGTGTGTCTGTGTGTGTGTCTTACTGTGAGTGTCTGAGTGTGTGTGTCTTAGCGTGTGTGTCTTAGCGTGTGTGTGTGAGTGTCTTACTGTGTGTGTGTCTGAGTGTGTGTCTTACTGTGTGTGTCTGAGTGTGTATGTCTTAGTGTGAATGTGTCTGAGTGTGTGTGTCTTACTGTGTATGTCTTACTGTGTGTGTCTGAGTGTGTGTGTGTCTTACTGTGTGTGTGTGGTTTCCCAGATAGCAGTGATTCTGATTAAGTTTTTTTTGTTCAGTTTTTTTGTTCAAAGAAGTGCTTTTTCTTTCATATTTGCCTTATAAGTGGTATAAATGTTATAATAAATGTTATAATGTAATAAATATTATTCCAACATTAAGTTCATAGCTTCCAAGTTAAAATTATTTTTTCTTACTCAAATTTCCTTGTTAAAATGGGGGTGCGTGTTATACACCAGTGCGTGTTATACACCGATAGATACGGTAATTTACTTTTTTTTATAAAAAAAAATAAAAAATTCAATTGCTCGTTTTTTTGCTCGTTGATGGCACTGAAGGGGTCATGGATTTTTTTTTCTGGTGTTAATCTTTATTTTGCCGTTTTTTTGTTTTTTAAATCTTTATCTTATTCTGCTTACCTGGTACGGATCCGTGTTCAGGTCGAAGTACTCCAGGAAGCCGGTGGCGAATTCACAGAACAAGAAGTTGTGCGTCTCGTTGATTGTTCTTAAGCACCAGTAGGTATTGTTGTTGGCGCTCGTGCATGCGCAGAACGGGCCCTCTGGGGAAATAAAACAAGGGTTTAGGATTCTTAGGATATCTTTAGTAGTCCATCTCAGCCGCTGTGGCATTTAGGGAACATTACCTGCCTCCGATCTTGAGTCAGACACCAGTTACAACCAGTAACTGTTACAAAGACTATCATTTAAGTGTTATTGACTTTCTATGGATGGAGCGTAATTCCTTACGTGTCCAGAAGGGGGCGGTCTGCCAGTGCTGGTTGTCATGCGTGAAGCACGTCAGCCCGGGCATGCTACACGTGTCGTTATTCTTCATTCTTTTCAGCAGTTTACGCAGTTTCTTTTTGCGTCTCTGTTCGCGGAGCAGCCAAACCATGTCCTTCTCCTTAACGGCTTTCCTTTTTTACAGAAATAACAGAATCAGCCGACTTTCTCATCGCAAACGTTGTAACTTGTTTAAAAGCAAAAGATTCCGAGCCAAGGCAAGCGTTTTAGTGGCCGCTTGGATATCATAATTAGGTGTATAAAGAATGCCCCGGCTGCGACCCGTACTCACTTAAACGGATGCACGGCTGTATTCTTCTGCTTCAGTTTGCCTTTTTTATGTTTTATATAACTGGAGGGGGAAGAAAGCAGATTTATATATTTATTATTTAATAACATTGTTATAACTTAATATATACACTTAATAGTTATCCTTTAATGTATGTATTGTATTAAATGTAATATATATTTATTATCTAATATACTTTTTATTTATATATACACATTAAATATTTTATAGCTATTTTAATAGTTATTATCCTTTAATGTATGTATTATATTAAATGTATTATATATTTAATATCTCTAATATATACTTATTATATAAAATATAAACACACACATTATTTAATAGTTATTTCATTTGATATTCATAGGCTCCTCTTGTGGCGGCGGTTTTTGCTCATTTGCATGCGGTGCCGTGCGGTGATATCACACGCGGAGTGAAGCCCCCAAAACTTAGGCCCTTTTACTATTAACTAATTCAGTTCCTTGTACCTGAGCCGACACGATGTATACATTCCCCTCATACCCTCACTTGGGATCGTCCCGTTAAAGTATTTTAAATGCCGCTCTGATTTGGGGAGAAACTCCTCGTTTTTGCTTTCAGAGCAGCAAAGTATGAAATAAAGGGGGGGGGCTCCCATATAATTCTGTAAAGACGGTGAAATAAGGACCCGTGGATTAAGTTTGGCTCAGTTCGCGGCGGCTGAGGACGGGGTTTGATCGCTTCGTGGCTGTTGAGGACGGGGTTAGATCGCATGAGTTACGGAGGCCGTGTATTACCTGACTTCGCTGCAGTCGCACTCCTCCGGCCGCTTCTTCTTCAGGTGGCCTCGGACCTCCCTGAGGTTTTTGATTTTATTCTGCAAAGTTTCGATCTGCGGAAGAAGCACCAAACGTTTTGTGAGAATCATCCGTTACTGGCCAGGGGGGCTACAACAGGCCGCGTCCGGACACGCGGCACACATTCAACGCTAACGACGCGGACGCAGTTTAGGTTTTAACCCAAATCTCGCGTCTCGGCCCATCTCAGAGTCTTCGCATGGTCCTCTCATAACTCATTTAAGCTTCCCAATGGGTGCTTTTCTCCCTGCTATATCACAGCTGGAATCTCTGCTTGAATACAGGTGACTGGAATGAGAATATCTTTACCTCCTGACAAATCATGGTTTCCAAAAGGACTGTTTATAGGAACCACTTGGTTTCCACCTTTAGTGAATCGCTGCTACCACCCCTGTGATGGGCTTTGGGTCGGCTGATATCTAGGCACTCCCTGCTTTTGAGGTCAAGCGCTTCAGAATGACATCATAATACTCTGCCCTTATCTTCCTAGCACTAAGGGCAAATCCTGCAAGTGAAAACTTTTCCCGACTATAATACCGATGATAAATGAGTTTCTCATTCCTCCCCACCCCGACCTCTCGGATGAATTGTTGCCATTGCCCCTATAGAGTGTGTGACTGTTTGCTTCTGGTGCTGATAGGGTTAAGACGGGGTCCTTTCCCTTGGAGGGGATCTCTTTGAATCCTCCTCCCCCACTAACCTCGTGGTCAATGTGTAGTTTGTGATCCTTCCATGCCTGCAGGGATTTGTACAGATCCAGGTCGCACTGCACTGTGCCGTTTGCCAGGATGAAGCAGCTGTGCAGAAGATATTGCCGTGTTAAAACTGCGCGCAGCGCGCCGGGACTCGCTTTCCACTCCTCTGCGGAGCGGACTGTCCTCCGCGAGCGAGATGTTACGCAATCGTATCCGGACCGCGGGGTGGACCGTCGCTCGCTCACGTGAGCGGCCCCGCTGTGTGGTCCCTTTAAATGTAAGTAGTGTACCCCTTGCAAATATATAGGGGGATTCTGCAGAATCACCCCATGTGCATTTTGCCCCCCATCTGCCCAGCCGGCTCCAGCGATGGCTTGTTGAGCATTCTGTGGGGGTTCTAACGAGACCCCCGTGCGCCTGCAGACTTTATGGGCCGAATGGTTCTTATCTGCTGACACGTTCTATATTTCGAGATGCAGAAAGCGCTGCCAATGATCGCCGGGACCATTTTCCTCCCATTAAGCAGCCAATCATTGGCACAAAACGTTGGCCAACGGAGTAGGCGTTCCTGGAGCTGCAGCTTCTGCTAAAAGTTACAGCCTTAATGAATATATACTGTAATATGCATTATTTCTTAAGGAGGCTGCCTCTGACGCTGGAGCATCCCTTTAATTTTTAACGATTAATGTATTTGGTTTATGAGACTTAACCTCAGGATTCGATCAGTCAGCAAGTTTCCGCACGACTGTCTGGGTCAAGAAATAACTATTGTTTCTCAAATCAAAAGGCCCCGGGACCCCGGATATCGGGTGTTCCTCTGTATTACGTGGGCTTGGGTTCCCTGCTTGCTGTGTGACGTCGCGTGCGCGGGAAGCTCTGACGTAGGCTGAGGAGCACACAGCGATCTGTAGCTGGGTTACGACGACACCGATGTCCTCCAAATGCAACCCTTTTCAGGAATTGGATTGTCAGCCCGGGGTTGACCCTGCTGGAGATAATTTATTGCACTGATACAGTGCGGAACATCTCAGACTACTGACCCGAAGAGCATCCTGCGGCAGCAACACCTGACGTGTTAGATTGTTTCACTTGCAGAAGGTGTAGCCCTCTCGCCGTGCCACCGGAAGCCTACTGAAGACTGTGCGCATGTTTACAGAACGGCAAACTCTTACCGATGGGTTACTTTAACGGAAGTCGGTACTACGAGCTCATTGGTGAGCCCTCCCGTCCCACTGAAGTCTTCTCCGTCTTTGTCCTCATCGTCCTCCAGGTGCCTCTTGGAGATGTTCCTTTGCACGACCGGCTGGTACTCCTCTTCTAGACCCACGTTGAAGATCTCCCCATCGACCTCGATGGACACGGAGCGGACGGAGCGGTTCCTCATGTACTTTGCTTTGTACTCTAAGAGACAAAGAAAAAAAAATCAGCTCAACCGGCTGCAACTGGTCCAGAAAACACGCCACTCACAGGATTAAAGACGGCAGGCGCTCCCCGTGACCTTCCCTGGGGATCAAAGTTAAGGACCTAAACTTCTGAGGTTTTGGGCACCTGAGGCTTGAGTTTCATCCGATCTTTCATAAATCATTTGCCTCGTAAGACATCAACTGGATCTTTTGTTCTCGGTAAGATTTGGTACTTGGCCCACTTAAATAAATTGCCTCTGAGACAGATGCGTGACCTGTTATTTATTGTTTTAAATAGCGGCACCGTATTCCGGAGCGTTGTGCAATGGGTTAACAGGACTGGAACTGGTTTCCATTTTTGTACCTAAAACCAGCCACTAGACGGAGCCGCAGGATAAGAAAATGACAGGAACGCGCATGTCCTCGCGGGGGAACGTTGGCAGCTTCGCCAAACAACGAGGAATCGGGGTCCATTAAGGCCATCAGAAGAAGTGCGTGACACAAAATTCATGGCGTTATGATTAAAACCACGAGTGGAACGCATTTCCGTAGGACCTTCTGGATGGACGTCCCGCAGCTGGTTTTCTTATCTCTATACCCTGTACCATGTATAGGGACAGTGACTACCGGTGCGGGAATGCAACGTCTCACCAGGGCCCCTTTCAATGAGCCCTCACAGCCGTAGTAGTGGGAGCAGGAAAGGGACGACTGGCGGAGGGTGTGTGTAAAATATCACATAATTCTCCCTCATTAAACCCACCCAGAGCGTATACACAATACATGTTAAGGTTTCTGGGTTTTTTTCCCTACACCCAGAAGGCTCATCTTGGTTCTTTTTGGTGCTGCGGAGTAACAGATTCATCTTGTTCTCCGCTGGAGACCTTGACATTCCAACATCTGGCTCTTATTTCTCCCGCGGAGACGGGTAACGTTAGATTTTCGGCGTGTCACAAAGCGTACTCTTCACTTCGTGAACGCAAACCACACGAGACACTAAAGGCGGCGAGAAGAGTCGAAGGATTTCCAGCCGCCTCGGATTTTAGTTAAAAGCCCCTATTCTGTAAACATTTTCTGCCGAGGCGTTGGTTGCTAGATCTCTGCCAGGTACAGCTGAAGCCCCTCGTTGAGGCCGTAAATGCCTGCGCGGGGGCATCTACTATACAGTTGAACGGTGGAGAGGCGCCTCACCAAAGGAACGCCCAAGGCTAACAGCAACTACTCCGATTCCAAATTCTGTCTGCGAGCGCCGAGTTTGAAGACTTACTTTTTTTGGTGAGCAGTTTCTTTTTCCGCCCCAGAGCAGCGATTTTGTAGTTGATGCTGTCACAGTTGCATTCGTCGCTGTAGTAATTGGTCATTAGATTCGAGGCTGTCTTGCTGCTGGGCGCCGGCGCGGCCGTAAGACTCGCTATCCCTTTGCACTTGTGAAGTCGGAGCTTGCCGTTTGTGTCTTCGACGCACTGCCATTTCTAAAAAAAAAAAAAAAAAACCCCACATAAAATCAGAAATAACACGAGACGGCGAAGCGAAAGCCAAGATAACAACAAAGACACCTGGGGAGCTCCCCTGTGCCATGGGGGAGTGGCTTTGTCGAGTGGGTGGGGCCTGCAGCATGCAGGGGCTGGGCAAGCTTTTACTGGGTGTGGAGTAGGTGTGGCTAAACACTCCCCCTGCCTGGAGACTGAAGAAATTTACTCGGAGACTCCAGGTGGTACTGACACCCGAAAATCCCCCTGACCCTTAAACAAAACCTCTGCTTCAAAGTGAAAAGAGGGGGCTTTAGAAACGCAGGAATTTATCATCGCCAACCTTTATCGAAACCATAAACACGGCCATAATAACTAAAAAAAGACAACTGATCCTTCAAGGAATATTCAGATAAAAACTATTATTTGAGTGCTTCTAAAATTTAAAGTTTCTTGCTGGTCATTTGGAATTTTTTTTTTACAATTTAAGCAATTTTATTTTTTATTTTTTTTAACCTACAAAAATATTTGCCCCATAAAACACACAAAAAAAACGTAACCCTGAATTTACTAGCCCAGTAATCCAGTGAAATCATTTATTTTCACCCTTCCCCGGGGTCTGACGGCACGTCGGGGGAAATCTGTTTATCTGGCTTTTGAGCGATTTGGGAGGAGGGCAGGAAACGGTCGGCGTTATTAAGCAAACTTACTTTGACGAGTCAGCGTTTTCAGCAGAATTTAGAAGGGAAAACATTTACTGAGAGCTTAACTTCTGTGTCACATTTTATTGGGTTCATGAACCGCGGCACGGATCCCGGAGCCGCGTCCGGAGCGCAGAGACTCCATAGAATGGAGGTGGCTTTTTTTTTTTTTTTTTTTTTTAGCCGATTCCTATTTACCCCCTAAAGGCGCGGAGACGCCGGGAAAATCTAATTCCTAAAAGGGAACGCGGCTTCGGCACAGAGTGTTGGTGAAACGTGTATATGTCTTAATGTGCTAGGACATGAACAGGCGTTAAGCGTGCGATACCCGACCCCACGTCAGAGCATCAACGGTCGAGGAACGCGGCTTTTAGTATAACGAAACGAATATTTTTAATTCATGTTAATTTTGTAGTTTCTATGCAAATAAGACCGTATATGGTGAATACTTTTTTTTTTTATTTATTTTTTTATCATTTGTTTAAAGGGTCCCCTCGGTGGCAGAGATCGGTGGCAGACTGTGGCACAGCCAGCATTATCCAATCAGTTTCTTGCCCTTTCTTTCCTGACTCCTTATAAAGGCTGTCTGAACCAATCAGCGGCTGAATAGGGAAGCAATAACTTAATGGGGGAGAACGCCGGCCGCTTCTGTGGTATACTCTCTGGGTTTAACCTGGAGTCTCCGGGTCCCTCTCCTCTCTCAATTTATAGTGAAGTTATTCCTGCCCCACCAGCCACTCCAGACCATAAATGTAAGTTTAATATATAGAAATTTCTACGTCTAATCTGTAAACGATGTATTCAGCGTAGGGAAGAGATTTTTTTAAATAAATTAATTAAAAAAAAAAACAAACATAAGTTTTACATGAAACTTTCTTCGTAAAGAGTGTTTAGGAAGATTGGATATAACAGACTTTTAAAGCCTCTCCTCGGACCGGCTGCCTGCGTGTCGCGTGTCTATAGGGGGGGTAAAAACTGAGGAAGGTGCTTAAAGGGGCAGCACGCAAACTCTGACCGGTAAAAAAAAGACGGCTGCTCAATTCTTAGCTCGTTTACCGGTCCGTTCACCGCGGAGGAACTTCTGCCGCTGTGTAACTGGGCCAGAGGGGGTTAGAAAAAAGAAAAAAAACCCTTGCACTGATTGAATCTTTAAAATATGCCGATTTCCTTGAAGTTGGTGTAAAGCGGCGCATGTTCTTACCTGCCCCAGCTGTTCGCACGCGGTCTGGTACTCCGCTCGCTGGCACAAGTCGTTCACACGCTGGTACTTGGGCAGGAAATTCTCCTCCTGCGCGTCCACTTTCTCGCTTTCCCTTTTGTGCAACAATTTTCTACAAAATTGTAAGCGTTCCGTATGTTAACAGAGCGACACAAGACCGTCACACGTTGTGTAATCTCACAGCTCAACACACACCGAAAATACGATTCTGTGTTCTCGGCAGATTACAGACCCAAAACGTGCTGTTTTATTCCTAGAATAGTTCATGACATTTTCCACAATTGTTTTCAACCCGACAAACCTCCGCTAACGTCTGCCTGTTCGTTAAATGTTAAATTAGCACAATTAATAGAATTCAATTTCAATGAAAAAATAATAAAATGTAACATTTCAAAAAGTGCGTATTGTCTTTAACCTACCAAAATGTGCTAAAGAAATGGGGAAAAAAATAAAAATAAGGCATTCTCACCCTCGTTCCACCAGAAACGAATCCCTCCAAACTTTGCTTTTTTTGTGGACGTGAAACCTTTTGTAAAAAGAAAGAAAGATGTATTTAGTGAAAAACTATTTTACGACATAACCTGTTTTTCTTCCCGTTCCTAAACGCTTTGGTATTTATTAAAATAGCAGCTTGTTTTGTACGACCCTCTCAAAGACAAATAAATAATAATAATAATAAAAAAAGACTAAGCGGACGTTTCTGTTTATTACAGTAATTGTGGATAAATGGCATTTCGTGACTTGGATTTTTTGGATAGTTTTGGAAAGGACAAGCCGCTTAAAAATGTTCTTCCGCGGAAACAAAACCATTTTGCAGAATGTGAAATTAAAAGAAAAAAACCCCTTTAGAAATGCATTTGAAGGTCGCAAAAGTCTGAAACTATAATTTATTTTAAGTTCATTAAATAAAAAATAAATAACAAAATCATACCAATTACTCCAACCAGGCTTAGAAGATCATCTATGGAAAAATAGTTCCCACTGGTGGACGGTGTTGGCTACTCTAGGTCTCCTGAAGGTCTAGCTGGGGACCCCCCCCCCCATTATATACACATCATCATGACTTTATTGTGCTTTTGTTAAAGGGGGCAGCCCGGCCTCCACTCTCACCTATTGACCGGTTTTTCGGTGTCCAGAAGCTTCAGGATGGACTTCCCGTCCATTTCTGGTGGGATGTCCAAGCCGGCAATGTCCAGGATTGTCGGTGCGAGATCGATGTTAAGGACAATGTGAGGATTCCTAGAACGTGAACATAACAACTTCTGGTTTAGTACTTTAGAACGGTGTTGGATTCCATGAAACACAATCTAACTCGTTAGTCATCATCGTCAAACGGAACCAGTTAAGGAACACATTCCCTCTGACCCCTTCTCTCCTTATTGACCCCCTAACCCCTCATATTACTCCATAGTCAAACTCATTCTGAAGACCACTCGGGGTCCGGGGACAGCAGTTTCAAACAGCCCTAAAACCAAACATCACCTAGAAATCTTCAATGAACTACAAACCCAAAAGACGTACAGCGAGCCTGCATCCACGTTCGGTCCACGGATGTAGAACGGAACACGTATGTCAAACTCGTAAGGCATGGATTTCCCTTTCACCAGCCCGAACTGCCCGATGTGGTAGCCGTGATCGGCCGTGTAAATGATGTAAGTGTTCTGAAGTTCGCCGGTTTCCACCAACATGTTGTAAACCTAAAAAAAAAGAAAAAAGGAAACAAAAAAGCATAAGAGACGTGTTTACCGGATCCCTGTCTGATATTACACGCGAAGCCTCCCTAAAGATCTAAGTAAGAACAAAGACAGAAGTTGTATTGAAAACATATTATGGAATATCCTTGAAGCAGTTATTGGACAGCTAACATAACCTATGACATCACAGCGATGACATCATCATACGCCTCCTATACAGCAAGTGTGCTACTTGTAAAAGGAAATTAAACTTCAAAACCTATTTACAGCCTGCGTATATCTTGTAGCGTGAGCTGTAATTGGAACAGCGGTCATGTATTTTTTTTTTTTTTTTTTTTATTTACATCAAAATATCGGCCTTTAAGAGGATTTCTTTATATTAAAAACCCGAGGCGGAGGGTTTGCCGCTGCGAGGCGGCCGGGTGGATTAATATGCCACGAGAGTGCTTCGGTGCGTCGAGGAGCAGAGATTTGCATGCGTTTTATTAAGTAAATAAAAACAGTAAATTGTCTATTTTGTAGATTAATAAAACATTAGCACAGAAAGAAGATTATTAAATTGCCTCTGAAGCCGGGTGCTAATAATTTAGGAGAATAAAAATAGAGCGAGTCTCCCTCGCGGAAATAAAAAAATAATATATCAGAATATGAATATATTATTAATTCAGAGTATGTGAACTTCAGCTGGTGGAGATATATTTTAAAATTATGTTTTTTTTTTTTATTTTTTTATTAATTAACTCAGATACATGCGACTTTATGCCTAAAGGCCACCCCATTGATTACGTTTAACCCTTGCAGACCACCTACTTCAGCACTATTCTGGTTGTTATAGTGCCCTTGAACCTTTTCAGCTCTGTTGACTGAAATATGGGTAATTTTACCCATTACGCTAGCTAAGGTGTGGTCTTGGCTCAGATGATATTTTCAAGTCCTGTGAAAGTAAGCTTCCAATGGGACCCTGGTATGGAGGAGGACTTGGACTGGCGTTAGGGGACTTCTCCAACCAGACGTCTGGGACTTACGATGGTTGGCTCTAAATCCAAGGTTCTATTAGAAGGTTGGCTCCAATGGAGTGGTCACGCAAGGCCACTCTCTGGCTGATACACAGCTTGAGGTAGACCATGAAATCTGCTTTTACTTGTAAATGAAGTAAAGCGTCCTTTACTTTAGATAACAAAAATAGGCATAGTCATCCCTGTCCGAGAGAAGATGGAGTCTTTAGTCAAAGGTGATACCTTTTATTCCATAGTTTCTTTAGATACAAGAAGGCGAAGAGATCTATTAAGCTGGAGCGTTCTTAGTCACCCAGATAATGGATAGAGAATGTGATTATTTAAGGAAGCACAGAAGTTCAACATCGATATCCCCCAAACTTGGCCTTCGTTTTAGAATTTAGAGTTATGTCCTCGTTACTTACCATTTCCATGGAGTTGTCCACGGACATCAACGTCTGGAGACGCCTCCGCTGCAGCATGTTGGTGAATTCCATGTGGATTGGTTTCATGGCACCCGTGTATCTCATTATCCAATGTTTGTCCGGGTTGGGGGCATAGTTATAACTAGGGGTGCTAAAATACAAGAAAGTCTACAATTAGGTCTAACTTCTACAATGAATGAAAATGTAATTCTGAAAGTGAAGTCAAAAAGTAGAGGAGAGGAAAGAGGAGGTCAGAATGTTTGCTGGGTATGAGGGGATCGCAGGGTTCTACAGCCCTAAAAGCCCCGATAATGTGTATAGAAACAGCAGGAAACGGCTTTATACATTAAATGGTAAATAAAACCCCATTATTCTTCTACACAAATACCCAGCGGTAGGGAATAAAGTCAAATAAAATGTCTATAAAGCCACACCTTCAGCCCCGCCTCTAACCACACCCCCAAAACATATGTGCCCCCTCCGACAGTTCGGGAATGCTGGGAGGTGTGATGTTGAATTTATTTCTCTTAGAAGGGTGTTTAATTTTCCTTTAATACTACAATATGTGATTATTCTACAGAATAATGGGTTCTGCCGTAGAATCTTAACTATATTTTAGCAAGTAAAAAGCTGAAATCATCGTCGTTATAAAACTTAATTTCCATCTTCCAAATTAAATTAAAATCGCTTTTGAAGCCTGCATTCATAAACTTGCCGATAAAACATAGTTGATATTCGTGATAACCAGACCGGCAATCACCCGACGCGTTTATCCGGCGTACGAAACGACTTTATTTAAACGGCACCTATGACAGTAACGCTAATGTCTACCCCCCCTCCCCCGCTGTGAATACCAATTAGTGTTTTATGATTCCCGCAGCATTATTGATTTTGGTCACGGCTTCCAAACACCGTTGCTTCACGATGAATGCGTCGGGCCCTTCTACTTTAACTAAACATTCCGTTTGAGGATGCCGTAAAACCCGACATTACATTTTTTTATGTCTTTGTTCAAGAATCGCTTTGTTCTCGGCGACAAAAACAAGGTGACGGTTACAGCAGCCAGGGTCCACGCAGCTTGGATTTAGTCTGGAATCCCTGAAGAGCATTTATCAATTCTCTTCTGTTGTTTGATGTTGAGGCAATTACATCAGACCAGGGGTAGATGACATCATGATGCCCCCCCCACCCATATTACACAGCGGTATCATAATGTCACATGGCAAGTCACCCTATTTGAAGGAACCATTCTTTGGAGAAGTACAGGCACCGGGCATTACCCACGTTCGGGACCCCAGCCTCACACAACGCTGGCTTTGAAAGCCATTCACCAGGACAGTTGGCAGCTATGTTTATTTCACTTTACCGCACAGACTGGATTAAGCGAGACCTAGTGAAAAACCCAACACAATAGATACTTCAGAAGCTCTATGACTTACATGTGCTGTGAAGCGTTGGGGAACAGTTGAGAGTACTGGGGGGCAGAGTCTTCGGGGCCGTGTGGGGCCGCATGGCTCAGTACCATCAACACCGGCCGGTGAGGATACATTTTCTTGGATGTACGGAAGAAGCTGATGCTGTCATTTGTGATGAGATCCGTGAGATAGTCCTGAAAGGAGGAAAGAAAGATTCTGGGTTCTAGGTTTTTCCTTCACCGACCCAAGAAACTCTCAAAAAATAACGATAGCCAAATGTAAGGTTCTGGAGTTTGTTCTGGAAATCATGTTAGAAATCATTCAGCTACAATATATATATATAATAAAAAGCTGAAACCAAGTCTCAACTAAAAACCCAATTCTTCAAGATAAAGACCCAAAATACTAGAAAAGATTGGTTCAGAATTTGGGGACATCTTCTGAACTCCAAGACGTGGATTCATCATTCCCAACTTCCATGCCTTCTAGCCGTTGCCCTTCACCTTATTTCTGCCGTTATAGCTTCTTTACTCGGCCCTCAAATATCAATACAAACGATTAGCGCTTGCAAAGGTTACCGTGGAAACCTTATTATCTAGATGATCAATCTTTTACAAGCACAGTATATAGATATAAAGAGATACGCGCACAAAGGACCTTACGGCGTAGGGCACTGCAGGCTGATCAATACAGCCTAATCATTAGATCGTCAATTGCCATTACTGTCAGAAGAGACGCAAGAGAAAGCGCCTTAATCTCGGCTCGCGCCCTGCGTGAATCAATCAGGGTATCTGACGACGAGTCACACAATCCCTGCGGATCGATCGGTACCAGGCAGGTCTCATGTAAGGCCTGGAAGAGTAATGCTGTACAACACGCTGTCACGCTTCTTAAGATCAGCCTACTGATCCGTTAGCCATTGAAAAAAACATTTTTTTAACTGGGTGTTTTTAGGAGACATGAACTCACCCGCTTCTCTATGCATTATGAAGGGCCGACCCTTCCTGGAGGAAAAGAGTCCTTAACGTTAATTATCCAGGACCGGCTCAGCCCTTCGTGCGGCAGAAGCTCCCCACGGTTGTCCCTTTGTAATGCATAGAGGAGTCAGGGAGCTAAAATATTAAAACACTCCTACGGCTCAGGAAATGACCGATGGACTCCTGATACACCGCAACAATTAGAATGTCCGAGCCTCCTAAAATCACAGACTTTGGTTCGGACAATCCAGGGATCGTTCTTTTCCTAAACACTGTCCTGAGGGGTCGGGGCGAATAATACCATCACCCATCGGATAATGCGGTCCGGTTCGCAGGTTGAATGTTTGTTTTTTTTTATCTGTCAACACACTATACGCTGCCAAAAGTGAGGACATGCCACAGTTCTCCATGCACACCAAAAAGTTGTACCCACCTTGTAATAGTCGAAACCGTGTTTTTCCTTAACTCCGTTACGGCAGAGAGTATAATTGTAAAACCGAGAATTTTTAATTAGTCCGACCCACTCTTTCCAGCCAGGGGGAACGTAGGAGCCGTTATATTCATTAAGGTATTTGCCAAAGAAAGCTAGAGGAATACAAGGAGAGAGGAAAATGTTGTGTCACCGGACAATGAACAAGCGCCGTTTGTGTTCTGATGTCGTAAGGTTTGTGTGTGGCCACATCAGTCCTAATTACAGCAAGCTTATTTTATGAATTGTCATATGTTCTGATGTTGACCTGGCCAAATGGGCCAAGGGGATGGAGAACGTCAAGCGTCACATGCAGGAGAGATAGAGCCCAGAAGAATACATGATGTCATATAAGACTTATTAGAACTTTGGAAACAGATTTCAAAGACCTAGAGATATCATAGAATATTAAAAAAAAAAACTTTGACTCTTGGTTTATTCCTTATCGAGGATAATATGTCTGTCCAATGCTAACTTTAATGTGATAATGAACCTCAAAACATGTGCTGGAAGGTAAAACAAGGTGCTCAACTGTTATTGTAAGGAGGTATCTCCCAAAGGTGCTCATCCTGCTAGATATAATTGGATGCTCTACTATGTTGACCAAATAAACCTAGGAGTGGTGGAACAGCCCGTTAAATGGGTCCATACATCTCCATCAGGTCCTGTCCTTTGCTTTCAATACTACCAATACCCTATAGAAGAACTCCAAGGTCCTTAATAATTGACCAAAGAAGTCCTCTACTGACTGTTAAAGTGAAGAAACATCTAGTGGGGTTCTTTGTGTCCAGCTCGGCCATTTTCCCAAACCAACCTGCTTTGGTCGAACATAATTCCTGTTTCTAACATGACAATTTAAAATTTTGTAGAAATTCGAGTTCTTTGGCCAGCTCACACAATGGTTCTTCACAAGGCCTTCTATAAGGTAGCACACTAACAACATAGCTTTACTCTTCTGAGACCTACAGGGAATTTTAGGTGAAACATTTTTTGGATGCTTTTCTGCCAAGCCGAGTCACACAATATTTGCAAAAAACAAGTGTGCTGTGAGCGTCAGGATTGTTTTTTTGGAAAAGAACTGGTTTGGACGCCTTCCGTTCCAGCAATGACCTCACTCGAACGCTGCGAGAAAGAGACCCAAGAAGTTTCGTATATTCGCAAGCATTAAGGTGGAAAATTCCAATTTATTTTTTTTTGCGTGATGGAGGTAGACGATATGGGCCACACCTTATAATATAACAATATATATAAAATAATAAAATACAATGCATATAATATTAGCATTAATGTTATTTGGTATAAAGGTGAATTTTATGGGTGAACAAAACTGAAAGAAGAAAACTGGATGAAAGAAAAGATGGAGAAATAATCTGGAAAATATATATTTTTTAGAATGGTTTCTGCAGAACAACCTAGATAAGGAAAATGTTAAATTATAGGTTTGTTGCTACATCAAAAAGTTTTTCTAAGTGTTTTTTTTTTTTTTAAAGACATTTTAAGCAAGAGCAAGAGAAAGAGGTTTAGAATGTCAAAACTTAACGGCAATCTCAGAAACTGAAGGTGAAGGTAGAGGTCCTCAAGATCTCAAGGGACAAACCCTATCGGGAAGTGGTGGGTTGTGAAACTGAAGAGTACGAAAGAGATTTGGCCCCCAAAACAGTCAGATTTTGTTCCCGTCATAGTACTCTAGGATAAACGCCACCGCTAGAAAGTTGTGGGGAAATTATCCTTTTGTTGATGGATTCCGAAAACCGTGTGCCGGGGGAATATTTTTTTCCCCACTTCAAAAAGAGAAAAAAGAAGCTAAGTGCATCTTCCCGTTTAGTTATGGAAATTTCCAATATAAGTATCCTTATACCGTAGAAAATATTTCACTTTTTTATGAGAAGAAAAAAAAAACAACTTCTGCCATTTAAATATCAAGACTCTGGAGTCAGCATGGAAAGAAAAATAAACATATCTCTGAATATAAACATCTGCGAGAAATGAAAACCACCCAAAAAAAAAAGTTTTCTTAAGCGTTGCGTCCAATTAAATCTCAAAACTCCAAGCCAACGTACTTCCTTTCACTAAAAGGTCACAGAAGTCAGAGAAGATACATTGTAACTGCCTAAAGAGACTCGACATACAGCGCGTTAACCACCTCTTTCATGCAGGGGAGATTCCGGAGGCAACGCAATATTTCTTTGTTTCTAAACCCGCGATATCCTTATTCACCACGACGGGAGAATTATCAGTGATCTAGCAAAAAATGGGGGGAATCTGATTGAAAGAGCCCGACGCACCTGACATTGTCATTGGATATCTTTAAGGATGACCCGCTACTATCCTTTATAGCTACAGCTTGGACAATACTCTGTAATACACTTGAAAGACAGACTAGTATGAGGGCCTTGGTAGACCTTTGTCTAGAGGAAGCTAGAAAAGGTCTCCCAAGTTCTGGAATGTGACCTTCTCATAATATTTGGTCATTGCTCACCTGAATTCCCAATCTAACTTGGAGGTTGTAACTCATGGACGGTGCCATAAAACGGACAACAAGAATCAATTTTTGGGTTTTCTACAACTACATATTTGCCAACGATCTTGGACTTCTTTAAAAGTGTTCCAGTGCCCTTGAGGACAGTGTCAGAGACTGCTAAGGACAGGTAGAAGACGGTCTCCTAGGCTTGGAGACCACGGAGGGTGTATGAGGTTGGTCTGACGCTGAACTCTCCGTCACCTCAATGAGATCCATAGTGTCTTAATTGTCAACCTTAAAGGCTGCTCTTGAAAGCCTCTTATCATTTCAACGATCAGCATGAAACAGCCGGGGGATTGATGTGTTTTTTCCTTATAAAACAATTAAAACTGTATTTGCTTAAATCGTGACATTTCAGTCTTGGCCCCCTTTCAGTATCCTGTGTATCTTTTACATGGTGTATTGCGTTTATACAGGAATTAATTACAATCATTCCTGCGCTCGCCTTGCCAAAAAATCAGATGGAGACGTCCAGAATGAAAGAGTCTTTGCAAAACAGATCTCGGCAGGAGCCTCCAAAAAAATGCATGTGGGTGTCATCTGACTTGTGTACAAATTCGAGGACGTCTGTTAAGTAAACCATGTTGCGATATCGCATTAACTCCTTGACTTAACAGCAGTTAACAAAAAAGAAGCAAAAAACCCCCATAAAATTATCATATTTAGGGTTTATTCTTTCGATCTAATATGTTGTTTCTATGATTAAAATGATTTAGACTTCTCAACATGTTAGGGCATACCAAGGAACATTCATCTGGACCAAGGGGATGCGAACCAATGACCACCTAGGAAAGGTGTGGAGAGCTTGACCATCGAGTGGGTGGGGCCAATGGACATTTCGACCAGTCAGGGGCCTAAGTGCTCTGTTTTTTCCCCCCATGAATTTCCTTGGAATAACCAGATCACTTGGATATCTGGTGTCTACGGAAAGGCCAGGAAGTGCATTCTCTTTAAGGTTTGGTCAGGGGAAGCGAAAAGACGCGTTGATAGCCTTTTAGCGTGCCCTAAATTAACAGAAACGTGAAACAAACTGTTTCCTGTGAACGGCTAAAAATAAATAAATAAATAAAAAGCGTGAGTTGTTTAAAGCTTATTAACATAATCCCCCCCAAACACACTTTCCATCCGCAAAAGAACACAAATGCAATTAGCGATGCAAATTTGTTGGCATTTACGTTTGTTAAAGAGCACAACAAAGCTGTTAGCAATTTGTCAGCTAATAGACTGGGGCTTAGAAATACATCTATAAAATATTTTACGCCTCGCAGAGGCAACCTATTGTTTGTGCGTCCTACCCTGATGTGTACAGGGAACAAGAAGGTGATGATGTCAGAGGAGAAAGATACATTTTAATATAATAGGAAAATGGAATTGCGGAGATCAGAAAAAAAATAAGACTATTAAGATCCAAACTTGCTTCAACTGGAGGCCAAAAAACAGGAACATCCAATTAGAACATTTGTGGGTCTCAAAAAATCTGTGTCCATTGGTGAAACAAATTTGGCCAAGTCCTGGAATTATTAAAATAAAAGGAGTATGGAATGTGGGGAGAAATGAAAAGAACAAGAAAAGGGGAGGAAATAGAACAAAGGCGGTAAAATGAAATCTAAACAAATAAAATAATTCAACGTTGGCCTTCATTCAGATGTTGAGTCTGGGTAATGACCACAGCGGCATCACGTATAGAACGTTAAGAGTTCATTATTAAGTTGGAAACATGTCAACTCTACCCCAAGTCTACTTGGGAAAACCCATAGGTCCTCCTCAACGGATCGCCGTTCCCACCTGTTCTGTATCCGGTGTTGTTTAGGTATACGGAGAACGTGCGCGTCTCATGCTGGGCCTGCCAGGACGGAGATGAGCAATTCTCGTTGTTGGTGTAGGTGTTGTGGTTGTGGACGTACTTCCCGGTAAGGATGGAAGAGCGCGAAGGACAGCACATGGGCGTTGTCACAAAGGCGTTAATAAAATGGGTGCCCCCTTGGCCCATAATCAGTTTAGTTTTATTCATCACTTGCATCGAACCTGCAATTACAGAAGGGAAATGCCATCGTTATAATTTCTCATTGGCCGGATAAGGTTCTAATTCAGAACACTGACGTTCACGTACAGATTGTGTCCATTTCTGACCATTTACGCAAAGAAAAATTTGATTTGTTAAAATGCTAAAAGTACTAAACTCCTAAAAGCCGAAATCAGGCGGATCCAGCGGCTTCTCTTTAACAGTAACACGTTTCTGGTGTCGGAACAAAATGTGTACTTGAAAGGCTAGCGGCTGACATTATCGGACATCAATAACACTTCTCGAGGCGTGCGGATCGTTAAGGTGCACCTTTACATTTTCACCATCTCTGGCTGTTTCCAATAATGTTTATCAACTTTTTAAAGCGTGTCATGCCGTGTAGGAAGCTTAGAACTTCGGGAAAGCCTTCGGCATAAAAAACAAAAAAAAAAGGAGGGAGACATGGAGGGCAGTTACTTGTCCGTTTGAGTCAAGATACAGAGAATACACTCACACTAACCTTCATAGCTCTCAACGCACTTTAAAGAACATGAGAGTTACCCCTCCGTACGTTTGGGATTTCTCTTCCTCTCCAACGCCTTGTGTTCCACAAAATATATCGCCTTCTCAGGACTGCGCAAGCGCCAGATACTCCCCTCTATCCAGAGACAGCACTGGCTTACATGAGATATCTAAGGAGCCTAAGGGAATCTACGGTGATCCCCACGTACATGCGCATTGGGCGTCCATTTCCCCATTGATGTAGCAAAGGTCACGAGATAACGTTCTGGGACGTCACAAAGGGTCTTTTTAATTATTTAATTAACCCAAATTACTAAGACATTAATATGAATTCCATGGGGGGGGCATTCCGGTTCAGGACCACCTTTTTTTTGGGGGGGGGTAGAATAATACATATGGTTGGAGTAGCAAGAAAAGATTCTCAGCTATGGTGGTTCAGGCAAAAAGCCAAATTGTAGGGAAATCCTGAAAAACAGGGACAGCGTGCAAGGGATAAAGATAGATATCCAAACTGGATAGGCCAATTGGATAGCGTCTAACCCTTATAAACAAAAATAAATAAATATTTTTTTAAGAAAGATATTTTTGTCATAATATTCCTAGTTTGGGTTTGTGTTGTGTTTTAATGTTTACATGTTTATATAGAAATGGCAGAAAAAAAATTATCCAGTTCTGAACAGGGAGAAAGATGCGGGAGAATGTTGTTGTTGTTGTTGTTGTTGTTTTATTTGACGTGTTATTAAAAAATGATCGGTTGGGTATGACAGAAGCATCTGTGCAGACAAAACAGTACAAGCTAACGTCTCCCCCGGAGAACGCTAACCAGTCCTTAATAAAATCGCTCTGGTGACAAGTGCCTCGTAGCTCAACAATCATTGATATGAAAACATATGATCTAATCTCCCTACGCAGCCGACGAGCTAATTCAGACTGACAGTTCTGTTCAAGGCCGAACTCCAGAATATACTTCCCGGCAGTCTTAAGTAGGCCAGCTTTAAATATTTAAACTGCCAGCCAAACAAACTAATATTTAATCACTACAACCTTTTAAGCCGAAGCTCCGTGATACGGAACACAGCTAAACATTTGTTACTGTTGAGATGGAACTTTGGGTTAACTCATCACTAGCCGGAGAGAGAGCCCGACCCAATGAGAACGGGGTGGCTTTTGCTTTGTGGACGCAAAGTCCTGGGGTTGAGGTAGAAGACTGGTTTGGAGAGAATGGAACTTTTAGGGCATGAGCTGAAATCAAAAATCGACAAATTGGGTGATATAAAAAAAAAAATAACTGAAACGTAGATGGTTCAGCGCACATTGGCCAACCCAAAACACCTGAAACTAGAGGGATTAGATCACAGACTCATAGGCCAAGCAGAGAATGCATTCAGCCAGGACACAAATGATGCCTTGGAACTTCAAAGTCAACCCCCATCCTTTTTGGTTTATGGCCAAAAAAGGAAACGGCTCCTAGGAAGGCCATTGCCACATAACTAAGCCTAAAAGCTTACGAGACCCCAACCATCAAGGCAAATTACGTCCTGGCAACCAGCGTTTACGGAGTAACATGATTAAACATCCTCACAAAACACGAATGATGGACACACCACTCAACGGAGGTCCTACTCAGCTCGCATCAGCGTCCATATGGTGTCTCGGCCAAGACACCAAAGAGCTGCATGGAACCCAACGTATAAGGAGAGTTAAAGGGAGGACTTACGCCTGCTTTAAAACATTTATACCTGGTTAACAAGTATCTTCCCAGCAGAGTATGTCCGATTCCGTCTAGTCACCACCAGTGTTGTGTCAGACACATGATACGTTTAATCATTGTTTGAGACCCACCAAAGTTCCCGTTTTGGTGTTAGATCTCTCAACGTTCTAACATCTACATTCTCTACCAGACCTACCAACTTTCTTCAACAAGGTTTCAATAGACAGTCATATAAAAATAAGATAAAAGTTAGGTGAAACGGCCCATCTTTATCCAAACGAAGAATGCCATTGTCTCGGTTTCACAGGAGCCTAAATAATAAAAGCCTTGCTTCGGTAAGTAGTGTTATAGGATCTGACAAGTGTTTTCTGGACCAGCTCCCTCCGGTAACGAGCATTAAGGTCCGTGTTAACGCGTACAACCAGCGGGAGATATACAAATGGAATTTCCCTGTATACTAAAAGTTTGAAAGGATTTGAAAAAAGACCGGTGACGCGTTACCTACCGAGTATGAACAACGACGAAATGATTTAACAATCATAAAAAGAACTCGTAAAATTATTGAGGGTCACCCCTCCATCCATCCCCTATAAAGCATCTAAATCACTATTTTTAATCATTTCAGGATTGCCCCTCAGCACAAGTGGGTTAACACAGACTAATTGTATTTTTCTTTAATTCTGGAATCATCTGGAATCATACAAGAAAATTTTTTTAAGAGATTCTCGGGGAAATGTTTGAAAACTGCCCATAATGTAATTATTAAGAACATTCCATTTGTTGCTATTAATTATTTGACTTTAAACAATACAATCAAATTTTGGACGTAACCTCTTAATAAATAGTCTTTAAGACCAACTTTTCCTGCTTCGATGCATCGCCTCCCCAGCTGCGGCTTCTCCGTGAAATAAAACGGGTGAGTTTGGTAAGGTTCATATTATAAGTTGTTTATTAGTTTGATGACGGATTCCTTATATTAAGAGTAACCTTTTAGAACGTTTTATGGAACCCAGACCACTCACCCAGTTCTACATCTTGATCGTCGGTAAGGACAAGGATGATGTTTGGCCGGATGTTCCTACGGTCTCTCTGAAATCTCCCCTTCAGACGTTGTTTGGACAGGAAGGGAATATTAGCCTCGGCCGCCGCCATCACAATTGTTGTCAAAAGTGCAAGGACGATGATTTGCCACTGGGCCATCTTTAGATGCGGACGGCTGGGACCACCAGCGGTCTCTACCGGAAGATCTTTCTTTGACGTTCAGTAGCCCTACAGAGGAAAGAGACCAAATGTCCATTACATTGTCATTTATTGGTCATTTTTAACCCAAGCATTAAAAGCTGTCCAACTGGCTTCCTATGATGGTCCCAAACCTGGGAACTTTCTAAATGAGCTGCCCCTTTGACCCTTGAAATATTAGCCAATTAATAGCCCATTGGCTACTCGCCAAATGTGTTACTCATACGGCTCTAATCCCGGCCCTCATGGAAACCTTGACTTGCCGTTATTTAAAGATACACTTTATTGAGTCACCTGCATTCAAGCAGGGATATCAACCATAACATACTGGGAGCAAAACCAATTGGAAGTATTATATATTATCACAGCCGGGGTAGAATAGGAAGGATTCAGCTGCAGACTGTGTGAGAATCTGCCCCCCAGACCCTGAAACCCCAAGCATGGGGCAAATACCCGGAGAGCTCCCTAGGCATGCTAAAGAATTATATGCAGAAAAGACAAATATATCAATATGAAGCATTTTGTGATTAGAAAGAGAAAAAAGGACGAGGTTTACGTAATTCCTCAAATCTAGAACCAAAGGGTGCCCCCAAAATATACCTATTTCAACGCAAAACAGGAAACCTGTGCATTAGGAAACATATGTTTATGCCTCAAAATAAGAGAAACTATCTGTGATTGATGCCACCTTGAAACATCCTTCACGCAAACACTAAGGATGCATAAGAGGACCAAACTTATAAAGATTTATTTCCATACGTTCTATGCAAGGTTAGCATCACACCTGTAAAACCATCACACCTGTAAAACCATCACACCTGTTGCCATTTCTAAGTTGCCCTCCTGGCCCCGGCTAAGACACCTGTCGGCGGTGTCCATGCTGCTTACAATTATATATGTTATAAATACTTGTGGAACTTAACACTCTTTTACATGCTAACGGTTTAGTGTATGGTTTACGGTCTCTTTTGTGTTTAAGGAAATAAGTCACACAATCCTTAAAACTGTAAAATGGATTATTTTAGGGGATAAGAGAATTCCAATGGAATTCTACAAAGAATAATGTTACCTGCGAGTGATATGTCTCCTCGGTTTGGGTACAGATTACGCTTTAGGGGCTTTTCATAAAACACTAGATATTAACAGGCGCATCTTACAGCCTTCATTTTACAACACGCTGTCAATCCGGGGCCACGATTCTACCCGACTCTTAAATACTACAAGCTGATCTATATTTCATCGGTTGCCCGCCGGAAACTAATGTGATTAAGGAGTTTAGGAAACACAATAAACTTCGCGACGGAGGCATAAGTGATTTATAAACCACCTGCCGGGTAGAGAAAAGTCACTTTCCTCTTCTTTTTTACGACGTAGGAAGAGAGGCAGATATGGATTATTCAGGCCCCTGGATCAGTCATGTGCCAGCTCGTACTGTTCCAGACACATTTCAATCAGTGGAAATCCATTAGCGATGATTGCCTTGGGTTAAGCAGTTGGTAGACGGAGCGCTGCAGATGGGTCCCGTAAATATCTAAAGGTTGATGGAACCCGTTAGAAAACAGAAAACGTCACAGGTCAACACATTATATCTACGACTCTCAGATGTTCGGTTTTCGGGCGGCAAGGCAGAAGAATTGAGCAAAAACAATACATTTGATGAAATAATAGAATGCTTGCGTAGCCAGCGCTGCAACAAAGTTACAATTTCCTGCCTACATAGTAACATAGATTGAAAAAAAGACCCAAGTTCATTAAGTTTATCCTGGTTGTCGATCCAGAAAAAGGCAAGAACCCCACGTAGAACGGATTTCCAATTTTGCCTCATGCACTAGGTACTGGTCCCATGGTTAAAATTCTGTTCCTATCCCCATCCCCTACGCCCCGGAGCAGGCGGACCAAATGTAAAGTCCATGGTGTTCAGGCTGAGATGGACTTCTAACGAAAACCGATGTCATTATAAAACCGGGTAACTACTCAACCATGTTTGGTTCAACATTCCTTCTTCTAATCTACACCCAACGATATGACAGGTTTACCCCTTATGGCGCGGTTTACTCCACAGAATTTAGCTTGTTTTACATTCTCTTTTCTTCTGCCTTGTCATTTTTTTGGGGGAAACCAGTATATTTTATATGGTCGTTGAAGTTGGTATCGAGTGGAGTAGAGCAGCCAAGACGTTTGCAGCTGTTGGCGGCGTCTCGCCGTGTAAAAGCCGAACATTACAATTACCGGGGCCCTATTCACAATCACTGGCCACCTGCTTGCGGTGGATGAATGGGACAGGGCACGGAGCTGATAGTAGAGTACATTTTAATTAGACTATTTGGCAGTCGGTCCGGAGGCCTTTCCCACTTTTGTTTCTGGAATTAAGAACAGTGGGTTGGGAATTAATGGAACCCAGTAGGCCCTGCGCGTTCTAAAGTAGTGAGAAACGCTTTGCAATTAGACAGCGGCTAATCTCTTCTCTCGTATGACCCCTGCGGTATTCTGGCCGTAAACCAGCTGGTACCTGAAAACCAAAGAGGTCATATGAATCACAAAGAACTTGAAGGCGGCCATGACACATCTGGCCCAGATCCTTTTTTTGGTCCTTCTCTAACATTGACGTTAATCTTACACCAAAATTCTTGAAGTATAAGGCAGGTGGTGATAACCTATGGCTGACTGGTGTTGGTATGTGTGTATGTATGTATGTATATACCGTATTGGCTCGAATATAGGCCGCACTTTTTCCCCCCACTTTAAGTCTTTAAAGTGGGGGTGCGGCCTATATTCGGGGTCTAGCGCCCGGGCAGGCAGCGGGGTTAGGATACAGATCCCCCGCAGCGGTGCAGGGGACCCGTATCCTACTCCCCGATACGCTCAGACAGCCTCCCCTGCCAGCACTTCCCACGGGGGAGTGCCGGCATGGGAGGTTGTCTAAGCGCATCGTGCGGACCGTCCGCACGATGCATTTTACCTCTGTCCACCCCCGACTTACCGGAGCAGAATCCCGGGTGTCTTGCGGGGCCGGCGGGGGACATCTACGCAATACGCGTATACAACTTCCGGTGTCGGCACATCCAGCACACCCGGTAAGTCGGGGGGGGCAGAGGAGGACAGTGGCAGCATATCTCGGGGGGGACAGTGGCAGCATATCTCGGGGGGGGGCAGTGGCAGCATATCCGGGGGGGGGAGGACAGTGGCAGCATATCTCGGGGGGGGGAGAACAGTGGCAGCATATCTCGGGGGGGGAGAAGGACAGTGGCAGCATATCTCGGGGAGGGAGGACAGCGGCAGCGTATCTCGGGGAGGGAGGACAGCGGCAGCGTATCTCGGAGGGGGAGGACAGAGTGGCAGCATATCTCGGGGGGGGGGAACAGAGTGGCAGCATGTTTTTTTTGGTGCTTTTTTAAAGAAAAAAACTTTTTCTTTAAAAAAGCACCAAACTTTTAGGGTGCGGCCTATATACGGGGGCGGCCTATATCCGAGCCAATACGGTATATATATATATATATATATATATATATATTCACAGTATATATTACATATAACATACATATATTAAATGTCATGTCATACAGACACCAATTTGAAATAATAAAAATAATCATGAAATAAGTTAATGTAATAATGTTAAAAGTTGGGTAAGAAACTTTCCCTTTAAGCCACATTAAAATTCTATTTATTTTACTTTGGGTTCTGGGAAGATAAATGACGTCGAAGCCATCACTCAATCAATAAGCCGGCATCTGAAGTAGCGAAAGTCGGCTGGAAAGCGAGGAGTCTGAGCTGATGCGAGACTCGCCCATTGTCTGGGAAATAAAAGCTTTTTCTTTAGATTGTTATCTCTTCTGTTTGTTTCGGGCAGATTTTTCAATATCGCGACAAAGTTTTCAATCAACCTTCGCCGTCAAGACTGAAAACAAAGAACGCTTTAACGGAATAAATTCTATTACTCTTTAAATTTGTCCGGTCATCGGATGGCGAGAACCGGCTAAATTGTACGGGCGCAGGTAATAACCCCTTACAACCAATTTTAAAGGGCCGGGATCACCATTCCTCGAATAAGAGTTCTATAAGAGATAAGAGAATATAGCTATATATATATATTTATATATATATATATATATATATATATATATATATATACATATAACACACAAACAGTGATGGAAATACAATTAGATACTTTGTAACTGCTGAATACTCTTTTAAAAGGGACTTTAATGCAAATTATAGCTGTGGGGTCCCTTTAAATTCACGGTGTCCCTCTTGTAAATGTAGGGGGAATCCACAGAATCTCTGCCATATGTATTTATGTCTTTGTCCGCCCCAAGTGCTTTCCGTGCATGAGATGTGTCCTCTTTACGCGACATATACTTCCCGGCGGTCGGCTATGTGAACACTCCAGGCGGGGGTCTAACGAGACCCCCTTACACATGCGAGGAAAATAGGCTCCCTTTGGTTTCACCATGAAAGCTTTCCTGCCACTGACTGGCTCTACGCAGCCAATCCGTGGCAAGAATCCTAGGACTGCGGATGGGCATGGGAAGCTGCAGCTTCTCCCTAAGGTGAGTTTATTTAAAACAGAGGCGCTTCATGGGAAGTCCAACCATGTTTAGCCAAAGTTCCACCTACACAGCCTTTTTATTTCTGGAGAGGAGTACCCAAGCAGTGTTTTTCCTCCAAATGCCCCCAAAAATTAAAATTATTTCATAGGGAAGATTATGATAATATTGCCCTTTTTGACCATAACCAAAGTACGCCGGCTTGTGCTGGCCCTTTAAGTGCTCTCTGGTTACGGGGGCAGCTGCCCCCTCGTGGGATCGAAGCAGCCCCTCTCATACCCAGCTGCAAAGCTTCCAGTCACAGTGGGTATAAGACGTTCGCATTTTCATCCCTGAGAGTTTGGGCAACATCCAAGTTGGACACAAAAGTGAAATAATTACATTTTTAATGTGTCGGGCTCGCCTTTGTCTGTTTGGACAAAAGCCCAGAAAAATAATAAACATGAAAAGGGCGCAACGCGTTCTGGAGGCGACGGCATTCGCCGGCCGAAAACGCAGCCAAGACTCGTGGTATTTTATTTTCTATGTACCAAAGTACAGATATCTTGACCGGTTTACATGATTCTTTTACAAAGGGAAGAAAAGAAAGTGAAATGTTAGCCAATGATGCCAAAAAATAAACATTTTAAATATATATATATATATATATATATATTTAAAATAATAATAATAATAATATATATATATATATATATATATATATAATTACTTCTTGTGGCTTCACTTATTTTTCAGGTTAAAAAACAGTAATATTATAAAAAAAACTATACAAAAAATGACCACTGTTTTGAGGGCCTGATAAGCGCTCATCTCTTCTCAAGCTGCACGGTATCACGTCCTTATCTTACTGCATTGAGGCATCCGCGTCTTAACCTTCCCGTGCATCAATTTGATCAATGAATGTCAAAACGTTAAAGAGGCAGCCACATCACAAGCTGATTGGTGGAAAATCAGCGGGACCACCCACCGACATCAGTGGGTGGTCCTGGACGCATCCGGCAAGGGTAGGTTTCAGGTAGCCGGAGCCCAGAAGTTCCCAGGTATGGCCATAATCTAAAACTAAAGGGCCAGGGGCTTAGATGGAGTGTAAGGAAGTTCTATTTTACTGAGAGGGTGGTAGATAAGTGGAACAGCCTCCCAGCAGGAGTGGTAGAGGGTAAAACAGTGAGGGAATTTAAACTTGCATGGTACAGGCATATAGCTCCCGAACCGAGAAGTCGAGACCAACGACTGATGGGCCGGATGGGACCGATCTGCCGGCAGGTTCTGCGTTTGTATCTCATGTTATTGGGGGAAAAGTTTCTCTTTAATTAACGAATCCCTTTAACAGTCTGCGGGGCGTGTATTAAAGATACTGCTCCACATGTACAGATGTACTAATGTTGTGAAGCCAGCTGGTCCCGGTGATCACGGACGCCGGAGCGTGTAGACGGCGGTGACATTGCTCACGTCTTTCTTGTAATGGGGTGTAACGGGGGGGGTCAGCTCACTCATTTTCACAACATGTTGTTTACAAAAGAGAACGAAAAGTGTCGGAAAAACACAAAATCAGATGAAACGGACAGCAAATTACTTACAAAAGCTGAACGCGGATGCGATGAAATCCACGAGCCGGTGAAGTGTCTGCTTGTGATAAATATGTATATCATTTATATCTTTGATGTAAACAATCGGATCGGGCAGATCAGAAGCAACGATTTATATATATACATATTAAAAAAAATTAAAGAAGAAATGCCATAAACCGGCAGAATAATATGTGATATTTTAGCTATAGCTATAAGCGTGAACGTGCGCGTCAATACATGATGAAAGGCATCGCTTCCTCATATAGAGAGCACGTCTGCATTACCGGTCCGGATTTATAGCAGGAAGGGTGCGGGTTTTGCCATATATATATATATACACACACACACACACACATATATATTTATATATTTCCCCAGCTACGTGACTTTTTTTCATTTATAAAAGTGTATTTTGGTAAAGATTTGGTGAAGCCACGGCTTCAAACTGCTTTGGCCGCGTATGTTTCATCCTTCACCATATATTATCCTGACGGATGACGGTAAAGTAAATATGTCATCCTTCGCGGGACGTGCGCGACGCAGGTTAATGTTAATTAATCAGAGTTAATGCTTCGGCTGACGGCTAGTAACGAGCGTTACCGTAGCTCATGGTAGCCGCAGGGTTATGAAGGCCATTAATCTTCTTATTCCAGTTGAACATCTGACTGAGTGGCTTCTGGCTCTAAAGGGATTCTTATCGATGAGGCTCGCTGGGCTGTAGCGCTGGTTTAATTAATACCCGGCGTTTATCACCTCGAGGAGGGGATTACTACCAGCCCTGCCGTAACATAGCGCCGCGTCCACACAGCTGGCCTGGACCCCGCCGTCCTTCCGTGGTGTCAATCATATCCATTCCCTGCCGTTTCTATACACATTATCGGGGCTTTTAGGGCTGTAGAACCCTGCGATACCCTCATACCCAACAAACATTCCGAGCTGCTAGAAAAGAGGGGCATCAGGGGAGGGGAGAGGGACTGGTCTTACTAAATAGAGACATTAGGGACGTATGACTCATGATCGTGAGGTCAGGAGTGTGGCACGACATGTTAGGTACCAAACACAAGAGACAGGTAAGTTATAGACAGCTTCGAATTTAATGCGTGTGATATGTGGTAAAAGCTGTGGCATTAACCCTTTCACGCTGCGGGCTCTGTATCACCGTGTATTTCATATTGTATTTTTGCTTGTGTGCTATTAAAAGGGTTAAGCCGTATCTACGCTGAATGCGTCAGGACTCCGAAATCTCTGTTCTACCCACTCAGGACCGGGGGATTTCTTATCAGCGCTGCCGATTGCCCTTGAAGAGCGGGCCACAGAGCATTCTTTTGCTACCTGCGCTGTTAACTACCTCCAGCCTACAGAGCGATAGACCTTTGAAATATACTTACTCCGGTCGGGGGATTCCTGGCCTCCGGACACACCGGATTACGCGCTGGTCGGATTACGTGCTGCGTTTGGGGGATGCAAACCTGCTTTCCCAATACCTCACCTGACCCAACTCTGCCTGTAAACAAGCCACGGACGGGGGCCGGTAACGGCACAAATCGCACAGTCCACAGACACTATTTACAGTTATAACTGAATTATTAATTCACGCGATATGGCTTCGCTCTGAAAACGCCACAGTGGAAGCGGGTCCTCGAAGACTCGGTTTTGGTGGAAGCCGTCAGCCACAAGTCCTTCATGAAGACTTTAGTGGGTCTTTGAGGAGACCCTGGAAAATCCAGCCCTCTTTAAGGCTTTGGTGTGGGAAGGAAGGAATATCCCCTCAGATGACAAACATGGAGGATCTGGTACACGCTGTGGCTCCCAACACGTTAGGAGCGCCAGCCACAATTTTTAGTTTCATGACTAGGAAGAAGACGACCCTTGGGCTTCATGGAAAGCAAAGGTTACAAAAGATCGGACACTTTGCTTGGCTCTTAGAATCGCGATAAAAGCTTTTGAAGGGCCAATTTCTCCATAAAAACGGGGACCATGGAAAATAAAGGGGGAGGTGCTTAATAGAAGCTCCACCCACACCAGGCTGACTGATCTTTTTAATGTGCCCCTTAAAAAAATTGGGTTTGAGGTGCTGTAGTTATTAAGTCTGGGATTAACACGGATGTAGCTATGGGTCTCCAAAATGGTTTGGCTGCCCCTGTCCCTGGTGTTTAGATTTCGGGGATGGGGCACCCATGGCACAGTATGCTACCCTCACCCCATATATTCTTCTCTCAGTGATGTCACAGGGTATGATGTCAGTTTCAGGGCAGCTAAAGATGGGGGGTGCATGTCATGGCGGGTCACATCTGGTAATCCCAAAGTGGCCTCTATCTCGACTCCCTACCCCCTGGACCGGTACATGACTCCGGGGACCACTATACCAACACTGCTGTCCTTGGGTTCCACAATAATAATAATAATAAATGGCTACTTGCCCTTTAAATCACAGAATAAAAAAATATCTATAGATAGATTAAAACACGTACATGGTAACTTTGTTGCATTTACTGGAAAATCCTTCCACGCTGAACTTGTTACAGTTACTGACAACAGGAAGAAACTCCTCCAAATGTGCGAATTGTGAAACAACATAAATGCCCCAAACCACATCCGAGAAGCCTCAGCAAACAGATGAACCTAATGGTTATTTCACCCCAAAAACATTTCTAACTTGATTAGAACATCTGAAGCTTGACAACCCCACTCCCTCAGGCCCCTGGTTTTGATTTCAAATTATAAAGCATCCAGATGATCAGAGGGGAGAGTATTATAAACTATGCCTAAACCCCCCCCCCCCCGTTAACTGGAACTCAATGGGTTACACAAGGGTAGGAAAAAAACCTAAAACACGTTTGCCAACCTCTATCACTGCCAGGGTTAAGAAAGGTCTTCGAAAGGGTTAAAGCTGCAGAAGAGAATTGGCCTCAATGACTTACTTTTACGGCGAACTCTGCCCGTGCAAACAGCCGCAGCTCCGGCAGATTAAATATTTGACTTCCTTTTTTTTTTTTTATGCTTCTTGGAAGAAAAAAAAAAAAGAAGAAGATTATACCGGTCTGGGCTGCGTTGCCTTAAATGACTTTTTTATACTCCCAACAGCCTGTGAAGCCCCCGCCATCAGGGTCCGAGCAGCCGGCGTTAAGGACCCTTCCAATGCAGACGTTCACCTTTCTATGGGATGAGTTTCAGCTGCTGGAAGGTCCGCGGCAGGTTATGGAGAAACATGAGTGGTCGTCTCTGCTAGAAGCCGGTGGCTTCTTATATTTAAACGAGGAGGAGAAGGAGGAGGCTGAACATGTAACCGGCAGGGAAGTCCTGGATCTTATTTCCCAGCACAAGGCTCGTCTGTATTGTAAAAGAAAAAAAAAACCCTTCCAGTTCAGTAGGACTCGCCCTCCCGGACTGATGTCACGAGCCGGGATTCCAGCACGATCCGTTTACAGGTCTCTCGCCAATCCATCCCACCGCCGGCGGCGGGCACGACTCACACTACTGCTCGGCACTGGCATTACGGGGGGGGGGTTCAGACAGAAAACTTGGAAGCCACTCCGCTAGCACTCGTAGCCTCTGGCCATGAAACCGTCCGCTGGATTAACCCTGTAAATTCTGCGAGACGCAAAGCAATCTTATCAACCTAAAATCATTGGGTTTTTGTTTCGGAATGCCTCAATTTCAACCGCTTTACCGTAAATGAACATTTATTTATTTTTAGTAACCTTTTTGAGTGCTACTGGGAAAGAACAAACAAATCAGCATCTTTCCTATTAGTTATTAACCCCTTTCATACCAAATCTCAGCACATGAACTACTGGAATCCGAGCAACTGTAGGAGAACGTGCGAGATCCCCGGAGACTGCTGTGGAGAGCTAGCTCTGCGTACGGCGAGCAAGAAGGGAGACAGGGGGCAAAGTTAGAAGGAAGAGTAAGGGGGCTGATGTGAGGGTATAGAGTGGAAATGGTGAAGGGAACACAGCGGCGGTCCGGAAGACATCACACGTCTGCTTCATCAATGCCAAGAGGGGCCGACGTCACCGACCACCTAAAGAATTCCTTATTGTAGACACCTACACAGTTCTATATATTATGAGGTCTGAGAAGCATTGATAAAGACCTATTCAACATCTTCTAAAACAGACGTGTCCTACTCTGGCCAAACGTTTGAAGATACGCGATGATTGTGTTCAGAGTCGGTGGAACCGCGATCACCGACGGCGTTAAAGTAAAAACACAATGTAACAGAACGTAACAAAATAAACCCGCACGCAATTTATTAACTTCAATCAATGTCCTCCCACCAACCCCATGCAGCCATCAGAGCATTTATTTCCGAGCTCGTTTCGTTCCCAGCCTAACCCGATGTTTCCATGTTGGCTCGCGCGTGTAATTAAGGAATGACCTCAGACATAATTACACATGCAGGGAAATGCACGGCACACCGAGGGAAACAGAGGGAATTAAAAGATCTGATGCCGTGGATGAATAAATATGATCTACGGGCTGTTAGACGCGAGAGGGACGTGGAATCGCCGCTTGGAGGATTCTCGGGGGTAATGCAAACGCTCAGGTTAATGGATTGAAGAGGACTGTTCCGTGTCTACTCCACTTAGCGTAAATTGCATCCAAGCCAATCGAGCTGCTGACAGCCCCTCCTATGCCTTTAATCCTGCATGCGCCGGGTTCCTTTTATTTAATGATTGATCATTATAGATTTTTTAATCTCTAAGAACCGTATTTTACACATAATAGGAACGTGGAGTAAGGGATACCTCCCAAGCGTCCCGGTTTAGCTGGGTCCACCTTTTTAACGGCTTTAGTGCAGACTGCCTGACCTTGAATATTATTCGTTCATTAACTATTTGTGGAGTCGTAAAGGGGGGGGATTAGCCGTAAATCGCCAACAGGGGGTAGGCATGAGCTACAGTCCGGAAATTATTTTGTTAGAATATTATGAACATGAACAGATTTGATATCACACTCACCTGACTCTAAAGTATAATAAGCATAGCTGAAAGCTGTCAGGGTGTTTACCCCAATATCAGGGTCTCGGATTCTCATGGACACGCAGTCTGAAGCAGACTCCTCCGTGGGTATGTAGCTGAGTGCGGTATATGAGTGAGAGAGTGGTGGGTATGTAGCTGAGTGCGGTATATGAGTGTGAGAGTGGTGGGTATGTAGCTGAGTGCGGTATATGAGTGTGAGAGTGGTGGGTATGTAGCTGAGTGCGGTATATGAGTGTGAGAGTGGTGGGTATGTAGCTGAGTGCGGTATATGAGTGTGAGAGTGGTGGGTATGTAGCTGAGTGCGGTATATGAGTGTGAGAGTGGTGGGTATGTAGCTGAGTGCGGTATATGAGTGTGAGAGTGGTGGGTATGTAGCTGAGTGCGGTATATGAGTGTGAGAGAGTAGTGCGCCATTGGTGTTGAAAGTAGTCAATGTGTTTAAGTCTGCGGCAATGGGTTTGGTGAATGGTTAGTTAGGCTAAGAGTTGTCGGAGTGTCTGCATTTGTGCCAGTGGGTCAGTCTAATGATATCTCTCCCTTTAGGGAAAAATCAAAATGACTGAGAGGTGTATTCTCCCCAATAAACAATATTAACTTCAGACCCTGACGATAGCCCTGTGCGAATGGTTATTAAAGGGTTATTATTTGGGAAGCCTCAGGGTCAGAGAATTTAGAAAGCTCTGGGGTTTGATGTCAGGGACATGGTGTAAGAGCTAAGCAGGGTCTGTTCCTGTTCAAATATGTCAATTTTATGAATCATCAGGACTGGACGAGCAGAAATATATTTATATCTCATCCCCGATCAATGTTAATTCTAAAATGTGAAGGTTGGAGGGGGGTGACATGAAAATAAACTTAATTAAAAAAATATTAAGATGGCCCTACAATAGAGAGGGCAATACAGCGAGGGTATTAAACGGACGGGGGTATTAAATGCATGGGGTAGGTATATGGCTCCTGAATCTAAGACAAGACCAACGACTGATTAAGGTTTTTACAGCAGGAGAAAGGAGCAGACTAGACGGGGGCCGAATGGGGCCGATCTGCCGGCAGGTACTAGGTTTCAATGATGATGCTGGCTTGTCCAGTTGGCAAACTCTTCAGCACACAATGAGGCAGGTTTTACGTCTCCGGCAGAAATAGTTTTGAGGTTATACATTTGGCACAAAGTCTAAATCAAGTGAAGAATAAACATGTTTTGGCATTTAATACTTTCCTCCACTTTGGGGAAAATACGATATTATACCAGCGATACGAGCGGCTGTGGCGCGGATACCGCCTTGGATGTAATCAGATACGTAAGGTACAGGGAATTTAAGGCCTGCACGCGGTTTTCATGTCTGGGCTCCGACGAAGGGAAGAATGTCACAATTCTCTCTTACATCAAGATAACAAGATACCAAAAAAACAAAAACCCAGAAAAAAAAAAACATTAAAAATAACAAAACAAAAACCAAACACAGTGGACATGAAAAACAAACCCACACATGGCCGGTACAAGAGCCACTGCCAGTTACCTTTAAGACAACGCAAATTGAACAGCGAGAATTGGCTTTCTGTGGTCACCGTTCTGAAATTTTGCCCAATTTAGTTTTTTAGTAGTTTTCTTTTTTTAATAAAAAGGTCCTCATCCTACTGCAGTAAACACAGTAAAACAGGATCCAATTAAGTAGTATGAGAAACTTTACATGGCTTTGCACAGCACTGCCATAAAGCAATAAGCGCCGGATACCCAGCTGTCGTATGATGGCCTCCGATTTTGTTTCTCTTTAACTCCATTTTGCATTTAATCCCCATCTAATACACAGGATTTCTTTAATATGAGACTATCTGGCATACAGACACACAGTGGGCATAGAAATAAACCAACATTTACACGCACAATACATAGACGCCATTTTCCCCTCTTTAAAACCAATACCATTTATTTCACAGAGGGTCCAGATCCTCAAATGTCAAACTGAACAATAAGGCGATAGGCGTAAGAAAGTAACATTATATAACTGTTGCCAGCACGCGATATATCAATGCTGTTTGCTAAAAGAACTGGCACCTGTTATCTTCCCTGTTATCTCTGCTGTGTTAACGCGTTTCGCTGCAATCAATGCGATTCTTCCTGTGTTATACGATGTTCTGCATCAAACCAATCAGATACAAAGCCACCTTAATTCAACTCCGAAGGAAAAGCGTTACCTTGTCATGGACACCTTTCCAAAGAATCGCGACTGTCAATTCCGGCAGCGATCACTCCTGTGTTTGAGGGAGGAAAAAAACAAAGTTCACTTACTTTAATGCAGAAATTATAATGTTTCTTGTCTTTACATTATTAAACATCAATGCATCATATGTCCCATTTCCCACGATCCTTTGATGCAGATTGCATTGAATATTCCCGTCAGCCCAAGCAGGAAGGTGTAATCCACTTCCTGTTCTCTCCCTGCGTTGTTTTAGCGGGCGGCGCATGAGCCTCTACCGCTAGAGAGTGTATCCGGTCCTCTGTAAAGCTATTATCACAGGTATCTTAGGGCGAGGGGGCGATTTAACCCTGTAATGGGGCAGCAAGATGGCAGCTCCCACATACAGCATGACGGGAAATAACAGAGGGGATTTCAATACCTGTTCCAAGGTGTGTAAGTTAGTATTGGGGATCATTTGGTGCTGCTACTGGGAACCGGGCACAGTTTCGGGGTTCATATTACTCTTTCGAGCGGCAGCCCACCGTAGGGTACGATATTTAACCCCTATCCGCTCCTGAGTGAGCTAGTCCCACGCTTAGCACATGAACAGGTGCCAACCAACTGCACTTAGTGATGGAAGAGATGGGTATGTAGTATGTGGGTGGCACAAAAGCAGAACAAAGCAACAAAAGCTACATCAGAAGCCATCAACAAGGCTGTATTGTTAACGGAAACGGCGCTCTTTGATAACACCAAGGCCATTTCGCTTATATATCACCCCTTTGAAATCCACCATTCACAGAAATCTCACTGCTCAGAATTCACCGACATTGAGCGCTAAGACATTAAAGGGAAAATTCCGTTAGTAATTTATTGGAAAAGTGCGCCGTATAATTTCTAACGGCAACACAACTTTTTACAGTAAGCTGCTGAAGACCACCTGAATTCTGATACACACGGTCTTTAAAGACTAGCCATGCATGTCTCTGTAAGTCTATAAAAATTTTAAGCTGTGTGCCCAAATTCTGAAAGTCAGCAAGAAATAAGTCATTGAGATGTCAAAATGACAAAAATAATAATAATAATAATAATAGACACCTTTATTTAAATATAAGTTAGACTGTTTCTTTAACCACTTACCTCCCATGGACACCAATACATTAAGATTTTATATAATCTGACATTTAACTATATTAAAAGAAAAAAAAATCCGCTTACAGCTACTTAGGCTGTGATGTAAGATAATTAGGTACTGTCTCTTTAATACATCGAACTCCTTGAGATCAGCCCTGTTCTTTGTATCGTCCATTGTTTTCTGAAATACAGTTCCCAAGAGCCCAATACCTTGCTTTCCAAAGGGCCTATTATTCACACTTAAGTTGCGTTCATTGGGGCAAACATAAAATGCATTTAGATTGCTCTAACAAGCACCTGTGCCGGGGCATAGCCCGTGCCAAACATTTTTAGCATTTACCAAATTACAGGCTCAGAAGGTGCTATTGTTCGCTATTCTGAGCGATGTGAAATCGCATTCACCTCAACATCTCGTGATTCCCCGCCGAGTCCATTAGCCGCGCACAAAGAGCGCTGACCCCCTCTCAGCTAGGAGGGAGAGTTACCGATGGACTTCAAAATACCATGTAATTGCAAATTATGGGGATTTTATCTGCATTTCTCAAACAACATATATTATTAGCTTAGTGTTTCTCAGGGGGGATCGACCAAGTGTTCAAAAAAATTAAATTAAAAAAAGATTACAGAGGATAAAGAAAACCCCCCCAAAAAGCCATTCTGGTCATACACTGCGCAAGCAGAGTCGTACGCCACTGTTTAGGTCAAGATAATTTGTTATGAATTTATCTGCAAACAATTAGAATGCGGTTTCAGAATCGGGGCGCTATATTTCTTTGGCACCCCCCATAAGCACAGACATAACACAAAAACCCACTCTAACACTGTAAACATACCCATATATACATACGATCCCCGACCTCTCCCTTGCAACAACTCTAAGCTCACACTAACACACACGCTGACACCAAATATCAATATACAACACACCATACACATGCTAACAGAATACACATATGCTCTAACACCATACAGTAACATGTACACATACACATACACTATCACCATCCACTAACACACAATACACACGCACATACAGTACCACCATCCACTAACACACACACACACAAACTCTACCACCATACACTTACAAATATATAAGTTTCTTATGAAGAAAGAAAGCAACATAGGGAACAAAGAAAGTGGAAGCAAAATAGCGGCTCACATGTACCCCGCATCAGAGATCATTTGTAGTTAAGGAATTTGGAAGAAAAAAAATTATAATTGTGTTGTAATATAGATGTAAGATTTGGAATTATCTAAGAGTTCCCCTTCAGATACATTGCGTACCATTTCCATTCCGCACAGTAAGCAAGGATGCAGCATCGTTCGACCAAGCTCATTATTAGTTTAACCTAAGCTACTAACTCTCCATCAATATGTTAGTTTCTCTCCGAGGTATCATCATGTTTTAATGATTTATTTATTCCCAGATAGTTGGTAGCACCAGCGCTGTCAATAAGACCATGTTAAAATTAGTTTGTTTAATTATTGAAAAGCTCTCAAGTGCCACTGGGCAAGAAGAAAATATCTTTTTCCGTAATGTATGTGTCACAGTAGTTTCACAGATCGAAGGTTTATTATTAAAATGAATACGTTCGTAAGGCAAAGAAAATTACGGCACGGACTTCTCTTATGACATTTTATGAGTAATTATGACTCCCTTCCACCTCTCTTTCAATATATTTTTCATTTACATGGACAATAATGTATCTAGATATAATTACTTATAGAACAACCTTTTATCTCCAAGACCTGTATCTCTTATGCAAAAATCTGCTTCTCCATAGAAACATAGAATCTGCTGGAAGATCAGAAACCTTTGGCCCGTCTAGTCCAGCTGTAAAGACTCAAACCCTAATCAGTCGTTGGTCTCGTCTTAGATTCAGAAGCCATATGCCTATCCCACGCATGTTTAAATTCCCTCACCACGTCTGCTTGGAGGCTGTTCCACTTATCTACCATTCTCCATTGGTCCCAGTAGACAGAAGGCATAAGGCATAGTTTCCATGATCACGTCCCGATCAACCTCACCAGGGATCTACAAAGCCTGAGGAGTCATGTAGCATCACAAAGTTAAGACTAATGGATTAAAGGACTTTCCAAGGTCTCGAGAGCGGAACTAGATTATTCTACCTCAAACATGTTATTATAACACAAGTTTAAGACCATCGCCCTGACTAAGTGGTATTGGTACACAGGAACAAACCTGTCCGAAAAAACATTGGTTGAGCCAAGATGTGGGGAAAAGTAGGATGCCGAGAACAAAATTCTTATAGACCAAATCAAAGTAGAAAAGTCTAATTTGTCTAATTAGCTTTAGCTTAAGAAAATGATCATGTCAAACAGTGGAATACATAGAAAAAGTATAGAAGATGACATTAGATCCCAAACTTTCAGCTACGTCTGTATTACTTCTACAACGACCATAACCAATTAGCTCCTTCCGACATCAACAAATGAATGGGAAGACGGAATCATGCAGCTCATGTCAAGATGATGCCTCAGTAAGAAGAGGACTGGAGACGGTCGGAGAGAACTGTCACTACTGCTAGCAGAGACACCAAAAATGTTTTTTTTTTTTTTTTTTTTAAGATAAAATAGGAAAATAAGTGAAAAGGCATCATTTTCAGCTTCGACATTGGTAATACCAGAAGCAAAATGTAAAGGACCTTTGACACAGCCCGTTCTCATGCTTATAATATTACCTTTTAGTAATACCAGCTTGACGTATAAACAAAAGATTAATCCCTTCAACCTTGCCTGAGTCACTCTGGATTAGACCTTCAACAAGACCTTCGTCCAGTCTTTAAAGGGAAAAAGCAAAACAAAAAGAAAATTAAAATAATGCAGTGATGTTTCCAAACTGCGGTGGCAGAGGGACACAAATAAACGATTGCTTTTAGATAATAGGCGGTGGTAACAAGAAACTCAAACTAAAGGATGCAGATTAATGTGACTGACCTATGAGATTAAATGCTGAGCTCCAAAAATACTGAAAAAAAAGAAAAAAAGGAAAAAAAAGGCTTGATGCAGGAATCTAGCCATCTCTATATTATACACCAAGGAACCATTTTATTTATTTTTTTAATTTAAAGAGTTACGAGGAAAGGTGAACACACACATGTATTTTCCTAAGTGTGAAATTGTCATATTATCAGAATAAAAATAAGAATTGGTTAAAAGAGGAAACTTATGGGTCAGAATTCTTGACAAGGGATAAGTATTCCTTCACACCCGGCAAACATTCTGATCTTCTGTGGGGGGGAAAAAGACACCAGAAGAGGAAAAAAGGGTGCAGGGATTTAGGATCCAACAGAGAGACGAGCCTTCGTTTGAGACCAAGCGTGAATCATCGTGTCTACTTCTATTCAACAATCTACCGAATCCATTATTTAAATCCCAAGCACATTAACATGACTCCTATTTAAATAAAATACATTACATCGAACATCAACGTGTTTTGACTCAAGGATACAAAGGGACCAATTTTAATTTTCCCAAGATCTGCACATGAATAGAATCATAAAAATAGTTCTGCTGATCATTTGTGTCCTAATTTCCTTGCATGATACTCAGGAATTTCCTCTGTAAATATTTTATCCTGTTTCCTGCATTTTCAGTCATGGGCGACATGAAGGGAAATCCATTATCCAACCTTTTCACACGCTAACTCTAAACATATCATCTGCTTGTTTGGGATTCATATTTACAGTCGGCTTCAAATTAACAAAACAAAAAAAAGCCAACACATAATGAACCACATATTTGTAGCATGTGATCTTTTTTATTTATTTTTTTAAAAATAAAATTCTTCTAAAATAGTCTACAAATTGGATCTGTTTAACTTAAATCCCCATAAGTATAATAATTTGTCAGGAATGTTCTAAAACCTTCTATATTCAATGATGTAGGTTTAATTAATCATGATAAATGAAACGATAACTATTGTTCTGCATCCATTATAAGTTAAAGTCAGGGGCGTAACTAGAAACCTCAGGGCCCCGGTGCGAGAATCTGTTAAGGGCCCCCCCACCAACCCATCTATCCCTTTCTCACTATCTACCCTCTCCCTCCCTACCCCCCCTTCTCACGATCTACCCTCTCCCACCCCACCCCCTTCTCACGATCTACCCTCTCCGTCCCTGCCACCCCTTCTCACGATCTACCCACTCCTTCCCTACCCCTCTTTGGAGATCACTTACCGTCACCTCCTGTGTTGGGAACGTGAGGCGTTTGAGGCATCATATGCTGGCGCTCAGCGTGAAGCGCCGGCACCTGAGACAAACGCTTCACGCTCCCAACACTGCACTCTGGGCAGCGCTGAGGCAGGAGGCGGTGGCGGCGGCAGCAGCAGCGGGGAGCATAGGAGTCCTGGATTTCTGTCAGCCAGGGGGGCCCAAGAGGTGCCGAGCGGTCGTTTTCAGCAACCGCTCGGCACCCCTTGGGCCCCCCTGACTGGCTGAACTCCAGGGCCCGGTCGCAGTCGCGACCCCTGAGACCCCGGTAGTTCCGCCACTGGTTAAAGTGACTGGACCGAGCGGCTCTCCCCCAGACCCACCTCCCGTTTGGTTGTGTGAATAACTTGGTTAAATCCCAACTTTCCTCCGCACATAACATAAACTACATATTGTTATGCTAGAAATTGTGATGACTTCATATATGACTATGCTAACCAAACATAATTAATAACAATAATAAAAAAAAATATATAATAAAGTGCAATATATTTTAAAAACAAAAAAATTTTAAAAACATATATACACTTGGCATTCTCAAACTCAAGATTTCTATTTTATTAATAAATATTTTTCTACTAAACATTCCGCATTTTTCACGTTAAAGTCTGGTAAAATGTAATATCAAAAGTTGATATTTAGTAGGAGGAAACATAGCCAGCGGTATTAAGTAAGTAAAGAATGGGAGTTGGCAGGGTTCTGCATCAGCTTGGGGAGCGTGACAAACATTTTGGGCCACGTTCCACAAGTGAAGGGTCCTTGCCAAGTCAGAAGGCGCGCCAGGTACAGAAAGTTGGAATGCGTCTCTGATATTACAGACAAAAGATAGCAATTTAAAAAAAAAAATCTAAAAAAAATATTCTGCTGCTCTAACAAGGTTTAGCGAGGCCGTATTACGCAATCTAAAGATTAAATCCATTTTACGTAAGCAATAAATCCAGATATTTATAGGCATTGGAATGACATATAAACTCTGCCAAATTACACTAATAAAACCCGTCAAGTGTAAAGAATGAAAAGCTTTACACAGATTATCCTTTGTATTTCAGGAAACAATAAAAAAAAGTATCTTCAAAATATTCTATTGAAAACAGATTAGATCAACATTCTATTCTAGGCATTAAAAAGAAAGGTCAACAAGTAATTCAATCGAGGGGAAGGTGGGACGGGGTGACATTTTGTTTGTTCCATTTTGTTTAAAATTACTTGTTGCGAAAACCACGGTGTCAATAAAATATTGTGAATCTTTGGGAATCGTGATAAATCGGACCTCACCTGTACGGATTCTTTACATTATTAAATCAAGCGGTGCCGTCCAACGCTGTGGTTTAGAGCAAGAAGAATGTCTTCAAGCTCAGATTTTGAGAAACATGATATACAAAAGTTAAAGAAAAATAAAAAAAATAAAAAAACACTGAAAAATCTAAACTTTTTTGCGTCTGTTTTGCACGATCTCGTTATACTCCTGGACTGACCTTTATAACATTTTGTAACCAATATAAAAAAGAGGAAAGGAAGTTCAGATAACCGTTCACAGTGGCCAAAAGAAGTCATGCTTCACAGTAGGTAGATTGAGGTCTCTACTTGATTTTTCATTAGAAATATCAAACCAAGCTTTGGGGCATTTTGTTTTGGGTCACAGAGTCACTTCTAGGTTTCATCGAAAGGCGTAATTGCCAATATGTATGTTCCTGATGCATCATGTCACGTGCGGATCAACCAACGGTCTACGCCCCTTGTTGCGACATTGCATCATTTTCCCAGATGCGTGCCAGATTGACATCACTTGTCCACAGAATAAAGCTCACATAGGAGTTCCAGGGGTCTAACGAGACCCCCCCCCTGCACGCATGAGCAGAAAGCGCTCTCACCGATTGCTCTAAATTCCAACGGGATGAGATACCGGCAGGCCCAAGGTTATGCAATGGTTGTCGGCGTACAAGAAGCTTATGGATTTTCGCTTGTCAAGGAACATCTCTGACCTCGGGGTATTTGGGCTGCCTAGAAAATGTAGTAAAGAAGAACAAAGGTGATTGCAACATTTGTTAAATGTATATTTTGTGCCTTGAAGATAAAAAAAATAAAATTAAAAGAAAAGGTGTGATTTGGCCCGAAATTAACTTTTTTCTTGGTAAGTAAAATCAGGATAAATCAGAAGCAATGCGTCTGCTGGAACCCAAAGGGGATCAGAGAATTTCTATTTAAATAATCCTACATGCTACAGTTCAGTACACAAAATAGTATTCCTTCCCATTATGTTACCTCTCCTCTGTTGTTAGGTTGCTGACTATCCTTGATTGGTTCAGGCAGCCTTTGAAGGGAGAGGTAACAAAAGATACAGAATTTCAGGAAAGGAAATTGATTGGATAATGCTGGTTCTGCCACAGGCTGCCACTGATCTCAGCTTCCGGAATGTGGACTTTTAAGCTAAATATCTCCAAGACAACTGCAGTGGTGGTCACACAATGATACTTGTATCGTCAAATGAAGGCGACGGACACGTAGATACAAACTATTCCTGTTACAGTAACAATCACAAGAGCTCTATTTATACAACAGCTGAAAAGGCACAGCTTAGTTTCTAATGCTCAGTAGGATAATAATGTCCATTTTTAAACATCGAAGTTATGGATGAAGATGATGTATAAACCCCGTGATAAATCCTGCTTTACAGCCTAATAGACAAATCAGGAGGCTTCGTTATGCGTAATGAGCAGCGTACGGCATCGTAAGGGCATCGCATGGAATTCTTTAGGCGATTAATAATTTATTCACGGATATACGGTTTCACTGCCTTAATGTCTCCTTATGCCAAGTGACCTCTTTCACTTGAAGGTTCTTCATGAAATACCTGTCAAGATCATTATGGCGCCACAAACAGAATTATTTACTTTCCCAAAGAGCTGACGCTCTATTATGAAAACCCTGGCTTTCAGACAAATTAAATCCTCCCCTGATGCCCCTCTTTTCTAGGAGGTCGGAATGTTTGCTGGGTATGAGGGGATCGCAGGGTTCTACAGCCCTAAAAGCCCCGATAATGTGTATAGAAACAGCAGGGAACGGCTTTATAAATTAAACGGGGCAAATAACACCCCATTATTCTTATTTTTGTTGTCACGTCTCATTCTTACACATAGGCACCGGCTCCTTTTCTGGTCTTCTGCTGCTTTTTAATGACCTCTCAAATGAATAATTTAAAGCCGTGCCTTCTTTGGCTTATCCTAATTGCACTAATTTGCGTCCCTGGGCAACATTTACAGATAATGCATGAAATTTATACCGCTGTGATGGCGGGGAGAGGATCAAACACCGAGAAATCGTCATCGGCTAATACATTCTGCAATCCTTCAACATTTAAGTACAAAACTTCAACAGACGTGGGCTTAAAGCGGATGCGCAATATCTGGGATAAAACCGTAACTAAATCCAATAGTAAAAAAAACCTAAAAAATTGTGTATTTTTGTTATTCTGAATTACGTTAGAGAGTTTAATTCTCCAGATATAACATCACATCTGAACAAAGGCACAGCAGGTAAAATTCATGCAAAATTTCCCCTATTTAACAGAAAACGTCCATGCAGGCAGCATCGTAATTTTCCCGTCAGCCCAAACAGGAAGTCACAAGCCACTTCCTGTTCGCGCGTGAGCCTCTGGCGCTAGAGATTGTTTCCAGCCGTGCAGGTCCCTCCGTAACGCTATTATCACAAATACGTGAGGCCGAGGCATCAATTCATGTGTCAAAATTCGGAGTTTATAAATCCCTAGAATTCCCGTCTATCTCTGAAACGTCTGGGGGCATCCCATTGGGATTGTACTATTAAATTTGCGAAAAGAACAATTTAAAGGAAAAAAAAATGTCTATTCATATAGTCTGTTACAGCAGAGGGGGTCCTCACCCTGCCTCTGGCGATTAAAGGGTTACCCGCTGTTGATCTTTACCCGTGTAGCTCCACATTGAACGATATGTTTGTATTGATACGGAGGATATTCAGGAGATCGTTTTTCATGACAATAACTGCGATTTCAGGCAGTAATCAGGAAACCTCCGGTGGCCGCACTCTCTCGATCTCCGGTTACGGTTTCATGTACTTAAGAATCAACTGACCAGAGAAACGCGAACGTAAATGTATCATATTTACAGCTCGCAAAACACGCAACACATGCAGGGATTCATTTGGGTTTCATCGTTACACGGTAAAAGGACAGACTGATTTAGAATTTATTTTTTCCTTCGTAGGATCAATCACATATCAGCATACATTTTTAAAGAAGCTTTTCCAACTTAAGCGGCAATAACCAATCAGCGCCTGCTTTTACGTCACATGACAATTAAGCGTTCCCAACACAACTTATGAATAAGTCAAAAATTTTGATACGCGGAACATGCTCCTAGTAGACGTGGTTGAGGGAGCTTAATCATGAGTGGGATTGGCGCATAGCAAGACCAAAGACTGATTAAGGTTTGAGAAAGAGGAGAAAGGGGCCGACAAGATGGGCCGAAGGGGGCCGATCTGCCGGCAAAGTCTAGGTTTCTATGTTTACGTTTCTAAATTCACATCTCTTTATGGACCATTAATAACACTTACAAAGCACTTCGCCTAATCATCCTAAACATTTTTTCTTCTGTCAATCAGTGTCTGTCTTGGGTCGTCCATATGGATTCCTCTACGTGCATCTTGTTTAATTCAGCATGTCATTCGGTTCTAGGCAAGTATATTATTTCCGACCCACCATCCTTATGAACATTAAATGCATAACATAAAATTGATTACAAGGTTTTATTACAAGACAAAGCCGTCTCCGATCCTGTCCTTGAGATGTCTCGTGATGAAGAGCGAGGCTCGCAGCAGACAGAGCAATCCCGAATTACCAATAAAACTCATTTCTCCCAGTTTTCTATTAAAAGTGCCGGGGCCGCGGCGTTAAATGAAAGAAGATACTGTCCTGACAAAATCTTTTATGCTGAATGAACAGTCAGCTGAAAATGTTCCTCTTTTTTTTTTTTAACCTGGGGCTAAAAAAAAAAAAAAAAAGAATACCCAGATTGTATTTAAAGTTATCGACTCAGCATTTGGAAGCTCGCTTAAATATTTGTCCTCATTTACATTTTTCTGAAAGAAAAGAAAAAAAAAAAGGAATTGAAGAAAAAATACAGCATGCCGTAAAGAGAATCCTAATACCATATCTTTAAAAACTAGATACTTTGTATCAACAGAACATATATTCCAAATGTAAATTAATTTGTATAGATTATTTTTTTCATACTGTGTGTATATATATATATATATATATATATATATATATATATATATATATATATATATATATACACACACACACACACACACACACACACACACACCTTATTTAAATCTGTATCATTGTATACTTTTATTTGGGGAATAGAACCCCGGAATCCCGGATTTTGGAAAAGAATATTAGCAATAATGCGGATTAAGAAAACAAGTGCGTGCCGGGATATTTAATGTTCTAAGCACAAGAGTCGGGATGTCGTGAAAATACCTTTAAAGTACCTATATATGAAATATATACGGGCAGCATATACTGTATTTTAAAAGTGGCATTTAGGAATCATTCCTCGTTATACTTGGGCCTTTAGAGAGGAGACCCCTCCACATCATCCCCGCATTTCTCCTAATCTCGTTAACCCGGCGGTTGATGGGAACGTTGAGTTGGAAAAGACATCAGCCCTCCGATCGATAAACATTTTCAGGACAAAGCGCTAACAGGGGTTTATTGTAAGAAAAGTATTTATTGATTGACCCGTGACATACGCTGTACATACACAATCATTAATATTAATACACAAGACTAATTTAATTTCGTACTGGAAGTGTATTCCCGGCGACGGATCGCTGTACAAACTAATATCCAACTAACTCCAATGAGGAACGGGCTCTATAGCCAGAGTACTGGGCCGGGTTACCCTGAGCCCCCATACTGTAGTAGACTTTCTTGGCATGTAGTGTCCTGAGCTGCACCTCCGCCTCACCCTGTGCTGGCTGTGAGTGATGTGAGTCTGTCAGACACTGGCAGAGAGGAGCCGTCTCTACAGCCGGTGCGGAGATTACCTGATGAATCCAGTCAGAGCGGCTCCTCCGTTACAGTGAGCCTCAGCACCCAGGCAGCAAGAGTGGGAGGGCTTTAGGTTACAGAGTGCACTCTGATTGGCTGCTCAGCAACCTTCCTCTTCCTGTGCTGCATTGCCCTCAGTTTGCTTTCCCTCCATTTTGTGTCCAGTCACAGACTGCGCAGGAGTTTGTACCCCGCTGAGGAGAGGCCTGCGGTCCCTGGACAACATGGAGAAGAGCCTTGAAGTGCAATGGCCGATAGCAACTCAGGGTCAGTTAACTGATTAGTTTTTTTTACCCCAGTGGTATGTGTAATATGTCATTATGCATTATATTTGTGACAGTTGTCTTGATATAAACAGGACAGTCTTCGGCAGGAGTTATGCGCTATCTGGCCTTAGATTAATATTCATATGAACAGGGTGCGACATCATGAAGGAATGTAGAATCTGTGATAAATACAGTTTTATCAGATAAATACGTTTTATCTTTTATTTTGCGTTATTCATTTTGACCTGGAAAAATAGTTGGGGCACAAGAAAAGTAGGGCCCTTTTTGTTTAAGTGCTCCCGGGCCACGAGCTCTTTTAACCTGGCCTTGGCAACCGGGAAAGACACTGGGATGATTGGGATCTATATCGCAAAACAAAGGTCAAACTCACAAATTAATGGTGAAGCGTTGCTTCTCGGGGTCACCATGGAGAAATGCCGGATCGCAAGAGCACTTCCCGCCCATTTCCCATCCAACCACAGCAGGACCGCCTAACCGCATCACAAAAAAGGGAGCGCTCCGGGGAGCCGATGCCTGGATGTTCCCGGGTGCAGTCCATGGCCATCCGGCATTTGAATCCGTCTCATACTTTCCTTATTTCCTCCATGTATTCTAAATCTGCTCAGTCAAAATGGCGGTCATACCAAGACACGCCATTTTGTTTTTATTTAAAAAGGTTTTAAAAAAAAGTTAAATAAAGAGCTGTCTGCAAAGACAAATTTGCGAATAAAATGCGCGATCGTAGCCTTAATAGACAGACATGACCGCGCGGCGATACGCAAAATTACAAACAAAGCACACGCACGGACCGTTATAAATCGGCGGTGCCATGTCACAACTCGCGCTTTTCTGCTCATTTCTTTTTCGCTGCGGCATCTGCTTATTGCTTTTTTTTTTCTTTTTTCTGTAATCAAAAATATAAGAAGTCCCAGCTAATAAAATTTCACATGGGAGACGACAACTAATGAAATTCTGCCAGGCAAACATCACTGCGATAATACAAATTACCTTCATCAGCCCGGGGGCTTTCGCTCTGAAACGGCGAACGTGGAGTTTAATTAAAGAAAAATGAAACTTGAAATGATGTTGGTGAATCGCAGAGAAGCAAAGAATCCAACGGGTGGACGATGTGATTTAGTCTGAACATTCTAACACTGCACTACGGAATTCTATAGTATCTGGGGCACTATAGCTACACGTGTACCCTTCCTTCTATACCATAACTCCCAATACTCTGTATGACGGGTAAATAACCTATATTAAATAAGCTGTGCGTGAACAACATGGAGATTAGGTCTAAAGGGGAAACCTGTAAGTTGGGTTCTGACAGTCTGAGGACATTTTATCCCCTAAAAAACAATACGGGGAGAGATGTATCCTTTTATCGTATTATAAAAGGGCACCCTGAAGACCAAAACATTCCCCCCATTCTGCATTTGTTCCACGTGAATCTGCCCATTTGCCCTCTGGCCTTGGAAACGTACCCACTGACACTTGGAAACTGCCCTGGCCAAAGGACTAGTTCTTGACCCGTAGTTAAACTATTTCTTTGCATTGTCACCAGGCCTTGTGCCACTCAGAAGACATATAGACCCCCCCCCCGGGCAATTAGCCGCGGACTCAATCAGTGACAACATGAAATGCAAAAATGATGCATCAGTTGAGCTTCCTAGAGAAAATAAAACCCTAGCAGATGTCATTTTATTCTATCCTCTGAATCTTTTATCGCAAAAAACAGCCACATTTAAGAGTATTTTTCTGTTTCTATGGAAACAACCTATCAGTGCCTGCTTTTCTACCACCTGACAATGAAGCAGTCCCTAAAAAATGATGAATGAAGTGAAATTCTGTACCTTACAGAACAGGCCGGGGCAACAATGTTACCGGTCACTTGTAATTCAGGTGGCAGAGTCTATAGGTTTGTAAACATTTACAGCGCGGGCAATTTTTGGATGGACTTTTTAATTCGTGGTATAGAACTATGGCCTCCATAAGGAACTTTGCTATTTTCTATGGACAGGCTACACTTTAATAACGTAGTTTAAAACAAAACGACAGGATCTTCCCTCTTTTTTTTCTCCCCCGTAAGAATCCTGGCTCGGAGTCACGCCAACCTCTTCACACAATTTTTGTTGATACTATTTCACGGCTCATTCGAAAGGAAGATTAGGAAGACGTTTCCCATTTCAAGTATTAAATGATTTAATTTGCGAAAGGAATTCGGCGAACTCGAGCATCCAGAAATAGATAACCTCCACTTCACAGGCATTTCTGTTACCGTTCGCCGATCGTGTCATACATACGCCGCTACGAGCAAAAGCACTAAAGGGCAGCTGTCGCCTACGGAGCGTTTAGCCTTTCATTTACTAAAACTACCTAGAATTTGGACTACCAATCAGCGTACCTGTAAGGGACTGCGTAACCATAGAGAAGCTGACACCTGTGGCAAAAAGGGGCAAAACTAGAATCACATAACCACTAAGAAGAGCCGAACCCCAGCGATTGTCTCCTGCAGGAAGTGCTGAGCCGACCCTTTTGTTTTAGGGGGTGTGGTTAGAGGTGTCGCTGAGGGTGTGGCTTTAGATACCTTTTTGTGTGACTTTTGTGCCCTGTTGTTAGCTATTTGTGTAACTGAGTGTAACATTGAGAAGAAGGAAAATTTTATTTACGCTAATTTATAAAGCCGTTTCCTGATGTTTTTATACACCCTATTTACCTTATTTTATTTGTTAGTTGTTTTTTGTTTTTTTTTTACTTTTAGGGTGAATTTTTCTGAAGGGGGGTGTAATTACAAGAAGACTAACATACAGTAAAATGTGTTTTTTCTGGACGGAGTTGAAATTCTTATCTTAATGACCAAGTGTTCCACTGCATTTCCTTGAAACGAAAGGATTTGCTAAACAACGACAAATTCCAAAGCCAGACCCAATTCTCCGTGTAATCAGTGCGTCTGGATTATCTTCCGAAAGCAGAACTATTTCAAAACCTTATTTTCTTTGTAGGCAATTCCTCCCATTCAGGCTCTGAGGTTTCCTCGGCTTTTGGGGTAGATAAGCACGACAATACCATTGGCATCGATTACTGGGTGTTGCTTACCGAAAGCACTTGCCAGCTAATTCCTAGTACGGTGGAAGACTGGCAGGAACGGTGGAACGAGCTTGATCGAGGGCCGGGGAATAAAAAGGAAATAGATCATTTCCCGTCTGGATTCTCCAAACTAGAAACTTTTTGATCTCAATCTACTTCCAGTGAGAGTTACTCGCCCTACAAGGTCCAATGGTGAGGAAAATGGCGCCACGTTTACAAGGTGGTAGATAATCATCAATCATCAACCTTCCAATCGTCTTCAGTTCAGTACGTTAAATAAGCGCATGCAGATTAAAGGAGCCGTTCCATCTATTCATTAGAAACATCATTCTTAGTGCTGCTGAATGCTCAAATAATTTTCAGAAATAATTATTTAAATCACTCAAATTGTCATGTGAGTGTTATGAGGAATCATTGAATGTTATGTGTATACCAGTGGGAGCTGCCATCTTGGCTACCGGCTTGATTAGTCCTCCCCATTAGGTTGCTTCTTCCTTTTTGTAGAAGCTGATTGGCTTTGGCATTCTAAAGAGGAGGGGTTCTGGGTTCATTATTGACCCATGTGCAGTAACATCTGAACCTGTCCGTTAAAAACGTTAGAGCCAACATCGAGTGATTCAATACCAATCCTGTGATGAGGTCTCAAAAATAAAAAGTGTTGTTCCTACCAAAGGTACATTTTCAGTATCATTTTACGAGAAGATAACCTGATAAACAGTGTCGAGGAAAGGGTTAAAGGGAGCGCTTTTAAGCAGAGACCTGTCTAATCCTGCTAACGAGCGAGGCATTTACTGTCCTCAGGGTAAATACTGGATTCTACTCACAACCTCCCCATAGCAACCCAGTCTTGCTTAGAATAAGGATCTAGGCTTATGACGGCTCATCTTTATCTGTGCATGTTAAAGATCTTCCATATAACCTCCTATTTATACAATAACCAGCGACATATTCTGGCCCAGGGTGTCAGGTCCAGGGGGGGCAGAGAGCCCTCCTGGGTCCCCAGGTGTGCTGATGCCCAAAGGGCCGGTTGTAAGGCATCTTCTGAACATGCCCATTTACTCTATGGAGGACCATGTGGAGCCTACACAGCCTCCATAGACTACATTAAAAGTGTTGTGCACACCTTTAAGATACGGAGTGCCCTAATATGACAATATGGAGGGGGTGGCTGGGTTAAACAAACCTCTGGTAACAGAGTCACGCCTTGATCTGGAGTTAAACATTCCCCTCTGAACTCTTCAAGAAGTAGGCAATAGCTTCGTTCTAATCCAACCATTATTTTAAAAATACCATGGTTCCTCACAAATTAATTCTGTCGGCTTCAATCTCCATCATCTGTAAAATAATAATGATTGACGTGGCCGGATTTGGGCAAAATCCATAGAATTCATAGCTCCGTAGCTTTCTGGCCCTTACTACAGATGGATATTGAAATGTTTTAGCCGCATTAAAGATGCCCCCGTTAAAGAGTGAGCCAGGTTTGCCTCGAGTAGAGGATCACAAGCATGAACTCAACAGATGCAGAACACCTTGGTCACCTTCAATCTTTCTCGACTATAACGTCAGATTCCGTAAAAGCTGAAATTATTGATAGTCCTGGTTTCTTAGGCTTTGAGGGCAGCATAAATCAAGCTCCATGGTGGATAAAGCGCTCCTACGGCATTTCCCAACATTAAAATTCAAGCCGCCCGCGTGCAATCGTCTTCTGCACCACACACTGAAAAGCCCTGGGAACCATAAAAATATCAGGATCGTTACGAGGGAAGCCATCGCTTCAAATAAACCGAGATTATTTCACTTTTCCGGTGCAGGAGTAAATACACTAACTCTGCCTTGGATCAAGAACTATAAACGACGTGGGAGCCTCAAAACGTAAAATATAAATTTAATTAAAAGGTATCTGAGCGCCGTCAGATTTAATTTTTGGCAAGGATACAGACAAGCATATGCTAAGCTTCTGGCAGATGATACAGGTGGGATGCTTTCAGCCAAACAGAGGTGGTTAACCCTTGAGAGGTGAACGGAAACGTTAAACATCTGGCTTACTAGGAGTTAATAGGGGGCCCGCCGTTGGACTTTTTGGGGTTTTGCAAAAGCTGTTTAGCTTCAAAAATATATATAAAAAAAATAATATGAAAATCCTATTTCAAATACACATAACTTATATTTTAGGATTCTTATTTCAGTTGGGAATTTTTTAAAAAAATAGTAAAACTAATGGCAATCACAACATTTTAATATTTTACATTTTTATCAGCAAATGGTAAAACTGACATTGATACTACTGCTTGGCCATATTTTTACATAAATATTATATTTTTACTGCTGAAACGACAAGCTGACATTTTTAGGATCGACGGCTCCTTGGTTCCAGGGACTTGCAAAGGAGTCGAAATCCTCGGCGCGGCTCCTAGCCTTCAGGAAAATACTTTACGGCAGGGGTGTCCAACCTGCGGCCCTCCAGCTGCAGCAGGACTACATCTCCCATACTCCTCTGCCAGGCCCTTAGCTGAAAGAGCATTATTGGAGATGTAGTCCTGCAGCAGCTGGAGGGCCGCAGGTTGGACACCCCTGCCTTACGTCTTTATCTCTGACCCATGACTGATTTGAGACATGATAAAGTTCTGTACAGATGTTGGCCCTCAAGGACTTCCATCTTAACCTCAACTAACCCTTACTGTAGAATGTGCATGCTGACGAGGCTCGCCAGCAGAACGTGTTGTTTTCTTCTTTACATTTATACAGGCGGCCTATTGAGACAAAACTCATTCTCTGGAGAAAGAAACGCTTGCCGAGATGATGTTTGCGAATTCACAGGTTTGTTGCGACTTCCCAATTAGACATACGGCAGACCTAACACATTTAAATGCGATGCGCGAAGGCAAATATTAGCAGCTGAGAGGAGCCAGGCGAGAATATCAAAGTCGAGGTTGACATTTTCACTCATGTGTCAATCTGCTCTGTAACCTTTTACTCCAGAACAAGGTCTTTAGAGCCATATTCTAAATAAAAAATTATATTTTGCCGGCTAATTTACGAATATGCATCGAACAGTAATTTCTCAAAATGCAATATTTAATCCCTGCCCAAGTTATTGTTTGGTAATAACGGTCTGGTGTCGAAAGCTCACAACCACATACCCCGTTTTCAAGTCCCGACATTACTGTATTTAAACAAATTAATGGAGGCTTACTTTATCCGTTCTAGTTTTTACTTTCTTATTTCAATAAGACATCACGCAATGCAAGTAACAGACAAACCCGACACCCACCCGTTATTCCCCCCCCAAAGCCCCCCATTACAATAGTATCATTTAGCCTAGGTGGTCTTCGCCATACAAATCCCCCAAATCTCCATTCACAGCCTGGATCACAGGTCACTGCCTGTATCGTTACCCATTCAGGGTATGGAAATGGATAACAGATTAGTGCGGATCGCTGTGGCATCCCCTCTAAAGGTCAGCTGCTGCTTTGTTTAAGTAAAAGAATGCAAGGGGGGCTTCTTAAAGTGACATGTGAAAGGAAAGGGGAAAAAAAGCATTGATACCGTTACAATTTCTGCCTCTGGAACAGATCAGCCAATGAAATACCTAGGAAACATAGAAAAATGAAGTTATTAAGGGGGCAGTACACCCCCTCTAGAGCCCACTGGAGGAAAGACAGAAGGGCAGATTTACTACTCTTTGAAATGTTACTTTTATTATCAAGGAGTTTCTATATAGATTATATAAAACATGCATTGCCTTATATTTATGTAAATTAAGTTTCTTTCCAGTTCATGAAAGGCTGGTAGATAAGTGGAACAGCCTCCCAGCAGATGTGGTAGAGGGTAATACAGTGAGGGTATTAAACATGCATGGGCTAGACATACGGCTCCTGAATCTAAGACGAGACCAACACACAGATCTGCAAAACGAGACAGAAAAATGTTTCATGCGCCTCCCGTTGTGAGGAAGTCAATGGCATTAAAATCACTTTTCCTAATTCTAGCCCATTATATATATTTTTGTCAGTTTGTTAAATCAAGATACCAATTATATTTTGAGTAGCTCCAGAAGAATTAAATTGGTTCCAAATATATCTCGCGTGGCACACACATAATATCACAAAGCTTTATGCATCTAATCTAAGCAAAGCAGAGACAGACAGCTTCCTAATTGCCGTCGCTGGTGGCGTGTAATTGGCGTGTGAGCGAAGACGCTCTGTTTGCGGCTGGGTTTTGTAGAACAGACTTTCATGTTCCGCATGCCTTATTAAACGAGATTAGGATCTGGCTGCTGCCAAACATGTAAGATCAGTAAGCTGGCTTCTCCTTGTACAATTATCAAAAGTCTGATTTGGGGCCGACCTCGTTAACGTCTCGAGGCTCCTTGATCTGACCAATCAAACTGCGCGTCGCCTAAAGCCAACTCGAGCCGCCTCGCAGGAGAATCTCACCGGGTTTTGGCTTCCTCAAAAAGAGAAGCCGCGAGACTGAACATCTCTGAAACACTCTTATAAAGCATGACCGTAAGGACACAGATTTGCGGCATTATACTAGAATTATCTGGATAAGAAGAGTACGTTCATAGAATTATTCAGAAACATAGAACCTGCCGGCAGATCGGCCCCATTCGGCCCCCGTCTAGTCACCCGTTTCTCCTGCTGTAAAGACTCAAACCTCAATCAGTCGTTGATCTCGGGATGGGATGGGAGCCATAGCCCCATCCCATGCATGTTTTAACTGTAGTAGCCTCTGCCACTTCTGCTGGGAACCTGTTCCATTTATCTACCACCCTCTTGGTAAAGTAGGATCCATAAAAGGTTAGCACAGATCTAAACATGAAATGACGCAACCAGGACATCTCAGAGCAGAGCTCGACGCTTTATTTGTGCACCAATGTTTACATAAAGATTTTATCATCTTCTATATATATCTTTGCACTATGTAACTGGGAGAATAGAGGGAGGAGAAAAGAATGAGAAAATGCGATGGTCTGTCTGTTTTTTTAAAAAAATCCAGAACACATTAGTGTCCGAGTCGGTCTATAAGTCGGTCGCCGACCATTCAGCAGACAATGAATTTTTTTTTTCTGTGTGTAATAAATTCTCTTTTTCGTTGAGAGCCAAGAGATAAAACATTCAAATTTTCTTTTCAACTTTTCAGAATTTAATTTAAATTACAGTCGTCGAAAAACATAATGTAACATAAATTGACAATTACGTAACCGCAATAAGTATGCGACCTTAATGAATGCGCCTCTGCATAATCCGATACATTGCGTCTCCGCATCGCATTATATCCTGAAACGGATACAATCTGATTTTCTCTCCGTTCTCATTGCGTAAATAAAATTATTTTATGGACGTTCAATCAGCCCGACAACGGAAAAATTTAAATCACGCCGCTAATTAGTCCATAATTGCCCCGTCTATATATCATTAAGTCCGGTACCTCGCTTACTTGCCAATAATGCAGATTTCAAGTGGCCCTCAAGGCTTATCTAATTTGAAAATATAATTACGGATTTCAGAAACGCATCATACGAGCAGAGGCTCAGAAATCATTTAGGTGGAAGTCACCAAGATGATATAAGGATCGGGGGAGGGGAGTTAATACTGGATTCTTTACCAAGGAACAATGATTTATCTTTTTTTTTTTTTTTTTTTTTTATATATATCTGTCCCCAAAACACTCATCCCTGCGTCGCTTTCCAAAGAACGCCGGAGAAGCAGCACTCTGATCCTCAGTACTTTTCAGCAATTTCCCAAATTAACGTGTTCTACTTGAACTGGAAATAATAATCATCCATGAAAATTTGGCGATACGTTGCATAATTCTCACGTGCATTTCAGCGTTCGTGAAATGTTTTATTTGCGTACAGAGCTCTAATACGTTCTAAACTGACGGCAAGGCTTTATCTTGTTGCTTTGTTGAGGATGTTTGCTTCTGGTCTATGTCCAGTAGATCCACGGTGGATCAACCATAAACCATTTGGCCAAGAGAGTAGCACCAAAATAGCAAATCAAATATTTCTAGGACTCGGGGGAAACCCCAAATTTTAAGGTGTAGACAAAAACATCTAAAACTCAAGATAACTTGGCTTCAGGTCGATAAATCTGTTTGCCCGACTTATTCTCCATACATGAGATGTGTTTGGGTCATATATTCAGCTCCAGCAAAAACTGAGGGCTGGGGTCTAATGACCCCCCAGGCATGCACAGAAAGCCTTCCCATTGCTGCCACTGATTACTGATTGACTGCTTCAAATAGCCAATCAGTGGTGTTGGATCATGTACCACAGAGGGGGAGCTGCAGCTTCTCCCTTAATTGTATTTTTTTGGGGGGTAGATACTTATAAAAGTCCTTTCAAAGTACTTTCGCATGAATTCAATTGGGGCGCTGCCTGGGCAAACACAGGTCTTCCCATACCGACACACGCACTTTTACTTTTATCAGTGATTTATATTGACGTTGATAAAACACTCGGCCCGTACGTTGTTTGGAAATGACGTTTTGACATCTCGCAAGACAGGCAAGAAAAATGTATTTCAAAAGAACCCGTGTCCCAGGAGAAGCCTTCGGGGGTTTAGGAACACGGCAGAACGCCGCGGTGTAATTAGGATAATTGTTACCTAGACAGATAAAGACGGTTTCTCTGCAGAGGGAAGGCTACCGAGGCGCGTACACAAAAGGAACAAACAAAACCGCTGCGGCTAATTCCTTATTGTCTCGCTAATCCACCTCCTATGCAGGTACGGCGCGAGAGGCTCGCAATCTAACAAGAGCCGCAGATCAGTCACAGGGGAGAACAAGCCTGCGAGTCGAGATAACCGGAAGTGAAAAGGACTGCTCCCGGGGTATTACAGAAACCTTTTCCCTGCTGTAAACCTGAATCAGTCGTTGGTCTCGTTTTAGATTCAGGAGCCGTATGTCTATCCCATGCATGTTTAAATCCCTTCACTGTATTACCCTCTACCACTGCTGCTGGGAGGCTGCTCCACTTATCTACCACCCTCACAGTAGATTAAAACTTCCTTACAATATGTATTCACATATAATATACGTATGCTGTCTAATTGCAAGAGGCGATGTAACTGCGCATGTTTAGTTGAAAGCGATCAACTTGTGACTTGATGTGAAGTTTGATCTGCGGACGCGAACGTGAGCTCTGCAGGAATTTTTTGGAAGCTTACATTAAAATCAGTCTTTTGTGACTTAAAATCAACTGTTTAGTCTGCGCTCAGTATTCAGAACCTATGTGCAGCTCCCATCGCTATGAAATGTTATATACATCCCTGATGTGTTTTAACAGCTCTAAACCTACCCGCTGCAATGATATCGCTTAACACTTTAGTGAATTATGGGGAGGAAGTGGTTAAACGACCAGTATTTACAGTCTACCCGCTAAAAGTATAGTTTCTAATAATGTAGAGAATACAAAACAGTTTGAAATTTTGCTACAAAGATGACTCATTTTTATAGGGCGCCCCTCCCTTAAAGGGATAGTACCCATTAATGCATTAACGTTAACTAGAAAGCTCTGCCTGTGAGCTTACAATCTACCGCGTACATAAATTAATATTAGGTGGTCGTTGAATGTTCCAGCGTGAAAGGAGCTTTCCCAGAATAACAGGACTGTCTGGAAATAATCTGGGAAGCATCTCTCAATATAATTGGGTAAACTGTATAGTGTTGTGAGGGGTGGGCAGGGTGTTCATACAAAATCAGTGGCCATGAAGGGGGGCGGGGGTTACAGGACTGAAGGACAAAGCCCAGGGATAAACAGTATTTTTTTTACTTTGCTAAGAGGGTAGTAGGTAAGTGGAACAGCCTCCTAATTGAAGCCGTAGAGGCAAATTTTAAACATGCATCAATTCTGGGCAGAACTATAGCCAGGGGCAGATCCTAATTGATTATAAGATGAAAGCGAGACCCACTCGATAAATATTAGCCGAAACTGGAAGTTCCTTTGTGGATTTATGAGTCATTGTAAACCAAGTGGGGCCTTTCGTGGCTACAGAGACCTACACAACCCTATGTTCATTGTCAGCGGGATTCATCCGAGGACAACGCGCTCACGTCCCCCAGGACCCCGCCGTAACCATACACCGATTCCGCGCCAGTTACATTCACGCTTGTTATTCTAATCTGTTATTTATGGCACCGACGTATTCTACGGCGCTGAACAAAATGTGAGATTATTTATTATTCGAGCGAGACAAGGCTCCCAACTGCTCGGTGGTGAAGAACTCGGTGCGAGCTCTTAGCTCTAATGAGGTATGAAGTATATGGCGCATTAAGAAGACCTGCCAGCCTCTCCGGCATAGACACAGGTTCCCTTTATCTCCCGTCTATACCTAATCAGGAATTCAATGATAAAACCCATTCTTCCTTCAGCCAAGTGTCTGGGGAGAAGCAGCTTGTCAGCCCCGCAGAATGATCTAATTCCCCTTTCTCTTTGATGGCAAACAAGCCTTCTCTTCTCCCCACGCTGACAAATTAGGATCTATTCTTCGCAGAACGCGGATCTCGACAGACCCTTGACAACACAGCGAGACGCTGACCAAATGCATCACCCAAGCAAAGAGGCACTTAAACGGGGGGCATCCAAAGCAGCTGGGGTTTTTGTATTTTTCCAAGACCTACTTTTTTTTTTGTTTCCTTCTAGAAAAAACAATCAAGGTTTTACACCCCCCAGCCCGAAACGCAATTTTAGCGTTTGTTAAAAATCTGAACATAAAAAGAAAATTTTTAGTAAAAAAAAAAAAGCATAATTTTCATTCCATTTATTAACTAGACTTTTGCTAAAGAGACGTTATCAGGGATGCAGCTAGAAACCAAATGGCCCTGGTGCCTAAACAGCTTGTGAGAGCCAACTTTGCCTCAAAGGGCTTATCAGTGCAATCCTAACCTCCAAACAGCTTATCTGTGCCATCTTTGCCCCAAACAGCTGGTCTGTGCTATCATTGCCCTCAAAGGGCTTGTCGGTGCCATCATTGCCCCCAAACAACTTTTATTTGCCTTCTTTGCCCCTCCCCCTCGAAGCATACACTCTGGCACACATATGTAAAGACACTTACACAAATTACAAACACTTACTCATACTTACTAACACACATTCCCTCTTAAACCACTCATGCTAACACACACTCCACCTCACACCATTTACACATCCATGCTCACACACGCATACATTTATGCACACATTCATACATACATACATACATACAGTACATACGCATGACGTAATGCGATCAGTGGAGTGTTTTATGTCACATGACACCAGTGTCCCTGGTGTAAATTATGAATGAGTCCAAATCTTGCTTGATTATACATTTATTCCTGGGAAGGCAATGTCAGGATCAGTACTAGAGAGGATGCTTCTATTTAGCTTGATAAATGTTAAATTCAGCAGCATTGGTGGAGCAGCAGCTTTAACGAGCCAAATTTCCAGAATACAAAAGATTTTCATTTGAAAACGTTGAAATATATTTTCCCAGTTTAACGACGTGAAGTTTCAGGGCCTTCAGACTTTAATCTGACAACGCTCTGCCGGCCTTTTGACCTCTGATTATGGGATCTGTAGTCTGCATACACGAAATCGCTTAAACAAAGACTGATAGGAGATGTATCCCCAGCATCTGTGGCAGGATACTATTTGCGTTACGGCACAAAGATCAAGACAATATGTTTCTGCGATTGATCCTACCCTACGGAGCTGCAGCTCTCCCCACGGGAATAAGAGCGATATTTATTGGAGAAAAGAATCCGAGGCAACAAAGCCAAAACTGCCCTTTCCACCTCCTGATAAATCCGCTATCCGCCTGTTCCTCCATGCAGCTCAACGGCTCACGGCTTGATACATTTTCCCCACTGTACCGGTCTCATTATACCGGGGAGGAAGAAATTTGGAAGCATACATTTTTTTTAAGGGAAATAGAAAAAGATATAAATACGTAATTTATTCTCGACTCTCGGCAACATTACTAGTGCGGTCCGTAGATCGTGCAGAATATGTTGCCTTTGCAGTGAATATATCATTTTTTTTTCTTCAAGAAATGTGTTTATTTTACTACCAGAGCGTAAGAGAGAAAATATAACAAACGGAAACGTCGGAATTGCAGCCGTCAGAGGTGTTTGTAAAATTAACGTAGCATTTTGTGGCAGACTCCCTGGAAGGTGGCTTTTGTTATAATGTTGCTTATTCTACAAACAGAGAGATTATTGAAGAGCCACAAAAACTTTAAAATGACTTTGAATTTTGGGTTTTGTTCTTTAGGCGTTACAAGCTGATTTCTTGGGGCGACTGGCAGCGGCTGCTTGCAATCCAGTCGTCGACAGTCAATCCCGGCTCCGGCAATCAGTGATACATTTTTTGCCAACATCCAAAGAAGGGATCTTATTCAGACCCACGAGCAACGAGAGAAGATCGTTCTGCCCGGTCTCAGTTGATTGGCTAAAACATACTATGACATCATGACATACAGGGCTATAAATAGAATTAATATTTTAGAGCTTCTTGATCCAAGGAGAAATCCGATTGCCTTTTGGAGTCAAGAAGGGATTTTTTCCCCCTGATGGCAGAATTCGAAGTAGCTTAATTAGGGGTTTTTTGCCTTCTTTTGGATCAAGAATAGGAAGGTTAGGTAGAAGGGTTGAACTTGACCGACACTGGTCTTTTTTCAACCTTACGTGCTATGTAACTATCATCGGCACGCGTCTGCAGCCCGGCAAGTGTTAGACAACGTGCCGTAGCTCCAAGGCCAGGTTAAAGTACTCAAGGCCCTGGAGTAATAACACAAAAAGGACCTCTTTTGCTGCCCCACGAGGTACTTGGAGCATCCACCACTTGCCTCCTGGATGTTCCTCTTGGCCGGAAACTCCCTCGATGTCCTGCACAACAACAACAACATCTCTTCCAGGAGCGAAGGAGGATCGCTGCCTTAAAAGAGACCACATGGTCGGACCCAAACAGATCACAGATCCGTGGTAAAAATAAAATGTATGGACCCCCTCCAACCCATGGCCCTGAAGCAATTACCTCTCGCGCTCTGCTGTTAATCCATCCCCAGGTATCTCAGCAGAAACACCTTGCGTTCTAAAAATTCCAACTGCAAATCAACAATATCTTCGGCTTCTATCAGAGAAGGCAACATGGCTGGTTATTTAAGATCAGATCGCGGTTAATACAACACTTTAAAAGCCATGTTATTGGAAACGGGGGCTGAACATCTGTAATCAAGTACCGAATAATGTAGGAGAAGACGAGTTCCTCCCGTCATACGATAAAGTCATTTCTAACACTCCGTGTTTCCGTGCACATTCTGAAATCTTCTCTTGCTGTATGGTTTGGATCTTTTCCCGGCACGTTTAAGACATGTTTCTCGCATATGTTGTCCGAAAAAAATAAATCCATTAGAATACATAAAAGAAAACTTGAAAGTAAGAATGCTCTCAATGCGTGTCTGTGCGTGCTTTGTCTAGACAAGTACTTAGCAAAAGGCATATATCGTTCCCTCTAGAAATCTGAAACTGGGAAAAACAGGGCTGCCGTTCGACAAGCAGCTGCGCCAGGGGTCCAGCTTTTTGGAAGGGCTTGCGGGACGTAAATAATGTTATGTATGGAATAAACTAACGTCACCCGAGCCTAATCGGGCCAAAACCAACGGGACCCCATCTACGCACATGGAACGACCAGAGAGAAGGACCTGAAATGGACTGACGTCTACGTTAATTATTCTGGATTTCAGCGGAAAGAACCAGCTGCAGAACCACAAATCTAAAATGTACGGGGTTTTTTTTTGTTGTTGTTGACTGTGAGTGGGGACTCAGAAGCCCACCAGGAATTATACATTAAAGTGCCGTAAGGTTAGAGGACAGGGTCCCCAACTCCTGATTTATCTTTTCATGTAATTGTATCTTTGTTATTTATTTGTGAACCACCCCATACTTAAATCGTGCAGCGCTGCGGAATATATTAGCATTTAATAAAGAATAATAATACATGGTGTTGGGAAATGAAGTACGATATTAACCCCTTCCCTGAGTTTGCGATGCTCCTATACTTTTGTTCAAGCGGTCAATTGCAGGTTTAATATATATTAAAGTTAAAAATGTGTCATAGGTTGTCCTGTGCTAATGGCAGTTTCAAAAAAACAAGCAATACCACATAAAAAAAAAAAATACGTACACCTTGACGTTGCCTGGTATTCCGTGTATAGAACAAAACAAAATCGGCTTTGTTGTTATTTTTTTTAAACAAAAAATAACACATTAATTCAGTGTTTGAGGCTAGAGAAATGCATCATTAAAATGAGATCAGAAAGCAGTAAACTGTTTGGGGCTCCGTCTCTGGAGTGTGAAATTACCGACCGCATAGAGATTTTACAGAAACTTAATCTGAAAGCCGATGAAACTCGGCATTGGGAGCTCTGGACACTTAACCAAATCCCCCCGTGTTGGCGAAGATTCGGAGGTCAGCCGAGCAGAGCCGCGCATAATTACAGATGTCTTAGAAATACCTGATACGGATACAAAACAGGGAAAGGGCCCCTGCTAAGGGCGGCTGCGGAACGAGACTCCCAAAACACTTAACCAGAGCAATACACAAAATTCTCTTCCTTTTTGGTTAACACTCCAGAAAAACAAAACTCAACCACAAATTTTGATAAAAAAAAAAAAAAAGAAAGAATAAAAAAAAATAGCAATTTGAATAACTGTGTGAATTCGCTACTTACCATAATATACAGGCTTGGCATTTAAAAGACCCCAGCTGTAAAATAAGGAGACAAAAATATTAGCAAGTCAATTTCGTTTACATTTTTGTTAAATATCTGACAGATATTCTAAACTGTAAAATTATTTTATTCAAATATTATAAGCCATATCAAAATCTGATTCCAGGCCCCAGCACTGATTGTTTATATGGATATTTATAATAGATATAAACTTTTGGACTTATAAGGGATAAGGGATAATAAAGGGTCTCAGAGTTGCAGGCTTGTAGTTACAAGACTCCTTAAAACTCATCTAGTTTGGTACCAGACTCTCCTCTGTTCCACTATTTTTTCTAGTATCAGATTAAAAATAGGTTTTTAAAAATATTGCGCTGTTTTCTGGTGGGTTGCTCTTTTATCTGAGCCCGATCTCCAAGACAAACACCCCGACTCCTTATCATACTGCCTGTGGGAAACGATAGAATGGCTCAGTCTTAATCACCTAGCCAGACTCTCTGACTAATGGAAAAGTCTAAGAAGGAACAAACTTCATTAGCATTGCCATAAAGCATCAGCTTAATGTGGCGTTTGAGCCGGGAAAGATATCCCAAAATATCGCCTCCAGGTCTGCAGATAAAGGGAGTTTATTGGAACAAAATTAAATGAAACCAGGTTTTTTATAATGTCCACCGACTGACATTACTGTATAACCGGGGATTATTACTATATACAGTGCCAGGGGGGTTATTACTGTATACAGCACTGGGGGGTTATTACTATATACAGTGCCGGGGAGGTTATTACTGTATACAGTGCTGGGGTTTCCAAGCACACATGGAAACAGCCAGTCCATTGACAAGTTTTCTATCTAAAGCAACACATTTGCCTCCCGGTTTATTTTCATGATCTGACCCATTTTAGATGTGGGGAGCATTAATGGGGTACCCATGCCGTGAGCCTGTCACCAGAGTTCACACTGCACTCAAAGAAACAAAGGCGAGGAATGAAAAAACTTAAAGGAATGGAAGTCGTGGCCATTCACACCCATAGAGGCGTCCATCTGCTTGTTTCTTTTTAAATCCCAGCTGAGATTATCTCGTCCGGCTCTGTTCTTTGGTTTTTTTAACACTAAGCACAAAATCCGACTACTTCTTAATACCTTGCATGCTAGAGTCAGTGACAGGGAGACAGGAATCAGGCACGGACCACCAGCGTGTCCAAAACCGTGCCGGCCACTGAACAATGACAAAACCAACAGGCCCTTAAAGCACAAGAGCGCAAACCACGGCTTATCTGCGGGATACGGCTTCCTGAACACGGAGTCTCCGACCCACGCATTCGACTTGAAAAGGGAAATCTTCTAAGACGATACCCAATACGTTTAACAAATGGCTACTAAAAATCTGAACTGAAAATCAAGAACAAAAAAAGAATGTTTGCCATTTTCTGGGATGCAGGAGAAGCGCCTGAAGAAGCTGCAGGGGTTTAATTTGTGAATTTGGGGTTTAACAGAGTACATCTCTCGGTAGTTTGGTGGATTTTACAGAAGAAAAAAAAATACACAAGCAAAAAACCGGGGAAAACTCAATTCGGCCAAGAAAACCTTAAATTGTATTTTTCTATATTTTGTCCTTTTCTCTATTACCCATGTTTTATGAATTCTTGTGTACACGCACATGCCAGTTTTCAGCCCCAGCTGTGTACGAGAGGAAAACAAAATTGGGCTTATGGCAAGCAGCTGATCTACAGATGCACGAATCACAGGCAGACAACACGACGCTGACCATCTGCTCTACAGCACAACTCACATGATGCAAAGCCAGCCCTCAGTATACCCTTTTGTGTAGCAAGTTGGTTGAGAATCGGGGGAGTTGCAGTTCTACATCTAAACTCATCTTTGTAATTCATTATTCCTCATCTTATCTGCCACCCCACTTCAATTATGTTCAAAATCCTGAATTCCAAATAAAGTCAATCAATCATCATTTGGTCCCAGAATACATTTCTAAATACATGCCTAGATATTTCTATTCCATCCCAAAAACCTGAGCGTATGGTAGGAAAATGAAACAGCCCCCAGCAGAGGTGGTAGAGGCTAATCCAGTGGGGGTAATTTAAACATGTATATCATATAAATGGCACATGGAGGCATATGGCTCCAGAATCTAAGACGAGACCAACAACTAATGATTAAGGTTTGAGTCTTTACAGCAGGAAAAACCGGTGACTAGACGGGGGCCGAATGGGGCCGATCTGCCACCAAATTCTATGTTTCTATGCAAACGAACCGATGAAGCGAGTATTTTTGTTTTCTCGCCAACCTTAATAAAAGTTGAATCCCAAAGCAGATTTTTTGTGTAATGCATTATAGAGTATATCAATTGATTTTATCAGGTATATCAATTGAAGTAAATATATCAATTAGCCAACTTGAACAAATAAAAAAAATAAAAAAACAACGATTAGTTTTAGCCATTTACACATCATAGGAAGGATTTAAAAGGCAGGTTAAATACATCTCTGCCATCATAACAGCGCATGCCGCTATTAAAAAGCATTTCCAGGCTCCCGTATTCTTCTCTTTTCACAGGACAAGGGTAAGAAGCAACACACATCTTGTTTGTTCCACAAGGTATAGATCAATAATCAGGCAATGGCAACACAAAGCCTTAGTCATGCAAATGAATTCTGCAAGAGAGACGGAAAAAGAGCCCTCATTCAAATTCTGCAACTTCTATCGTCTGTCGACCCTTTCCACGAAAACTCACAGAGCGCTGGGATAATGAGGCAGGAGTAGAGTTTCTAAAGGTTTGCCTTGAGTGGAGTAAACACATTATTCCCCCCCCCCAAGATACCAACACGCAGAAAACGAACCCAAAAGGTTAAATGGGTCAGTCGCTCCAGTACAATATGGGTCACTACAGATTAAAAAAACATTAGCATTCCTCTAAATAGAACAACCAGTTCTCACAGCAGGAAAAACAAGAAGCTTAGAAGGATGGAAATGTCTCTCGGATACCAAGTCCACCAATCCGTCATTAAAATCCACGGCAAAACACCCACGGGGGGAGGTCTTCAATTTAAAGTGGACTCTTCACAAAAATATCCACACCATAAAAACCGCTAGGCTGATCTAAGCATTAAGTTGGGTTACAACATTTGTGATTTAAACAATGTGTGATGGAACCCTGATTTGGGCATTTGGGGCAAAACCGCCTGATTCCACCAGTCCTATAGCCAGTTACAATCAAACAAGATGCGAACCTAGAAGCCAATCAGGAAAGGGAAAAACCGTGTAATAAAAGTAAAGGTAACACAGTTTTCCCACAGTTGACCAAGTCAAGGAGGTCTATAGAAGATAAAAAGGGCTGGAAGAAATATAGTAGATAATATGACCAAACCAGACAGGATGGAGAGGTCTGGGGGCCACCAGCTGGAGATACAGAACAGACGAGGAAATAGTTTCTTTTTAACCGAACATCTTGATGCTGTTGTAATGATAAACCCAAACACATTAGGTTGGGCATCATCCACTAAACACGCTTTAATGACCGCACTGCGTCATCTCTAAGTCTTACTGTATGTGGACACAGATGCCCAAAGCATCATGCACTTTTCCCCACTGTGTTAAACCTTCATGTCTATTTCTTATCGCCCTACTGCATCAGAAAAGTAACTTAAAATCGTCTTACAGAATGCACACAGAATCTCGTATTATAAAAGACTCTCCCCCAATGATATGTTAACCGGTATTCACAACTCTTTCTTTACACGCGATTCTGGGAAGATGGAAATTGCGTATTTTTAATTAGTTACTTAGTGCCACACATGGACATAGACTTGGAATCTAAAGAGTTTGGAAGAGAGAGAAGAAAGAAGAAACTCTTAATGCCCCAACAGACGAGGCAGTTTATATTGTCAAACGGTCAATGGGAATTCCCACGCACCAAGTCACAATGGGCCACAGAAATCAGGATACAGAGCCGGATTCTCCAAGGGCAGAGTCAACGGGACAGGAAAAATGTAATTGTACTGGGTTAACCACAAAGCATAATGGAGAAACCTGCCCAGGGTCCATCAAACCCTCAAGTCTCATTGAAGATGTAATGGATAATAATATCATGTTGTTTTACTTTTTTTATGGATTATTTGGGAAGCACAACTAGAACAGCCTGAAAAACGCCTTGGGTCTCGATGATATTAAAATGTATTTAAGCACATAGAAATATGCTCTTGTTGCGAGAATTAAATACGACTCAGCCTCTGCACCATTAAAATTCTCCTCCAGCGTATTTCTTCTTGATTTTAATACAGATATTAATTATTAAACGCAACGTGTCATGTAGCAGTCGGCAGAGAGGATAAGCACCGCAAGTTCCCATCACGCACATAAGAGAAAACTCATCGTACACCTTCCCTAAAACGTTCTGCAGGCATCCGCCAAATAAGAAATCAAAACAAATGGGATCAATTAGGCTCGAGGGAGGCAATACAGCAAGTTTTAGCACCAATAAAACCATCGATAAACGTCTAGGTTTTGTATTTATGGATTTAAAAATGTAAAAAGAAAATGCGAGAAAAAGGATTAACAGACGGTGAAAAATCCCTTTTTATCTCGATATGAACATTTTAAAGAGGAAGGCAAACTAAACTTTTTAGGGTGAGAATTAAGCTCAAAAGTCCTAAAAGGAAACCCCATACATTCTTCTGGCAGACTCACAAGCAAATTTATGTTTAGATCTGCCCCCTTCATGACATCATCAAATAGGTAGTAGAGGTGCAAACCTATAAAGAAATATCAAAAAAAGAGAATAAAAAAAGCAGTGCTATATGGATTACCTCATTAATATATATCAACGTATGATTGTTATTACTTATTATATGACATCATCACACAGTATTGTAAGCAAATGACCAGGAATGTAAGAAGATATTCATTTATATTAACTGTCACTCGGTTATGTTTACTTAGTCAGGTTAGGAACAGTCCTGATTGTCCGTGATGCTACATAACAGGCGACATCATAATCATTGGGCCCTTCCATCCAGACTAACAGATAACAAGACGTATGGGTGATGTCAGACAAAACAAATACGAATGCATCTGTTTACAATTCCGCGAGAGTTTTAGTGGTTTGTCATCATACTGTAGATGCTCTTTAGGGAACAGACTCTCTTACATAATGTATAAGTCTTGCGTGACACTTTTTGGAAGACAAAGAAAGACAGGAGACTGCGATGAAAGCCAGGATGTGGCATTTCTTTCACATGTTGGGCTGCGTGCCCAGGTCAAACACATGGGGGCTCATTAGAAAGACTTAGAAGACACAAGCTGCGGGCGGCGAATCCTGTCCAGAAATACGTATGTTTTCATTTACCCTCTGCAGCTGGAACTCGAGTTTGCAATTGGGATTCTCCAACGAGTCCCACCATGGCCATTTCACAACATAAATAATTCCCAGACAGACGCATGAAGATCGGTCTCCAAGAAGCGTTGTACGATAAGAGCGTCTCCGATGAGCACTCGTTACATTTCTCTTCTTTCTCCTCTTACGGAATGCTTTGTCTCTACGCGGATTTAACGTTGCGTTGGGACTTTCATTCCAGCAACGAGCTTGTGCTTAGCGGTGAAATATTCACGCGTATTTTTGGCACCGTCTCGTAGAAACTGCTGCCTTATTAAATTTAAAATAAGACACCCGTAAAGAAACTGCAGCAGGGTCTGTTTAAAAGAAGCGTGGCTCTCTAAAAAATGTATCACGTCGAGGCGCAAACACCTGCGCAGGCTGGATCACCTGTACATTTAACCCCTTTTTAGCAGGGTTTGGCAACTTTGAGGTCAAAATTTCATCTCCTATGATCTTCTGCCAGCTTTTGCCTTTAGTTGGAAAAGAATAATGGGGAACAAAAGATAAAGACTCAGAGTCTCCATACCATGCATCAAGATTATTGTTGAAAGTCTTCTATAAGTCTAATTTTTATTATTTAGGTCTACAATTTAAGGCGTCCACATTTGTGCCTGCGCCCTGCAATAAGAGCAATACACTAAAGTAACATCTTGTCAACAAATTAAATATGGACCTCACCATGCAATATATACATCCTGGGGAGATAACCGTCTTAAAAGAGGACTCTGGAACGCGATAACTGCGCTGTGGGTCTGCCTTGCACACTAGATTGGAAATGACTGTAGCAGAGCTCAATCCAACACAGCTCACCAAAGCTTCCACTTTAAATATATTTTTCAATGGCTTTCTAAGGTTGGCCAGACACAGATAAGGTTGTCCACTACGGGATTGTCCGTTGCACCAGTAAGGAACGCTTGACTTCATGAGAAGATGTTGATGCCATCAACCACACAGCACGGATTAGGTTTTTTATATTTATAAAGTTCAAGGTTGAAATTAAATACCGAAAACCATGAGTTATGTCCATATTTGTCCTTGGCATAAAACTGGCTCATCTACTAAAATTAAATTTAGTTTTATTCTACAATAACCAAAGTATGGGCAAACAATAACAATTTTCTGAAAGGCAAAGACACGATTGATCCAAAAGAAGGATTGCCGACACAAAACAAGATTATTTTATTGGGAAATTACCAAGAACAGAATCTTATTTCATTCAACAAGCCAACCTAATGGCTAAAGTTCAAAACAACTAACGACGGGAAAGGACACAATTTCTTTCGTATCTGGAAGACAGACAGAAGCCTCCGCGGACTGCTGTATCGTTGTTACCGTAGTTTAACATCTTGTGTTTAATCTCGGAGAGTTTTCCGAGGATTGCACCTCTACAAAGCCGAGCAGCTATTAAAAGGCAAGATCAAAGCGCAGCGAAGCGGCTGAGACACAACCAAATCCCAGAGGTTCGCATTTTTGATGAACTTTTGGTGAACTGGGTTCCCTTTGAAGACATTTTGATCCTGTCCTTAAACAGAATCTTCCGCTCGTCAGCCTTAATGCCATCCTCCTATGCATTCGGAGAACTAAAGTTAGCTCGCTAATATCCAAGTGAATCAGATCAGGCAACGTTTACAGCATCCCACAGGACGACGCTGGCCTAGTTAAAACCCACTCAAGGATAATGTTCAAATTGTGTTTCTTGAAAGCCAATTTAAGGGGAAATTATGAAAACCGCTCTAGACACTGTGCGGATTCCCTTCATTGATGCCTTGTACCAAAACCACTTTTTCTAATAAACTTTTGTATGTAATGTACCTGTGGCTATATCGTCTAAGTAACTTTCTATCCATCCGTTCGGTGATCTTAGTTTTTATGGGATCGGCTTTCTATCTATTTTTAACCACAATAAAGAACCCAATTTAAACTTTATAAAAAAAAAAATATATATATATATATATATATATATATATATATATATATATATATATATATATATATATATATTAGAAATATAGTATAATAATACCAAGAAGAGATACAAGAATGGTTGAGGAAGCATTTATAAACTTTGCAGAATTAAAGGTTATTGCACTTGATGGGTCGGTGACGACAGGCGAGCTGGAATGTACTGGTTTTAGGAATGCTTTGGCAGCTTCATGCGCAGACGGCTGTGTACACTTCGTGCAAAGGAATGTGTCTGTTTCACACATGTAGTATTTTGGAAACCGTACTGGGTCACATATCCTGTTACCCTTTATAAATGCGCGGCAGATTACCCATTAGGCACACTAGGGCGCCCCCAATTTGCGACGTTTGAGGCGCCATCTTGTGCACGTTCCGTTGTTGAGGACGAGCCGGGCGTAAATCACACACAGAATGCGCACCATCGCCCGTGTAGTGAACCTTGAGTGATCTTTTGGGTGCGTCTCTACTCACACATTGATTTACCAGTATTCTCAACCTCTTCTTGAACTTGAAGTTCATCTGCACTGACCTTTTGGGCTTGCTAGAACTCTACATGCTCCAATCTATAGGCTTGTTGCCCGGATTACACTTCTTCTGCCCACCTGACCCTTCCGACCTGATCTTGCGTTGTAATAGGGTCTTCCTTTACTCTAATGCCTGGAGACCACGGCACCTGGAAGGTACACGCTAGAGGCAGAAGACCTGTCCGTCAAAGTCGGACCACGGGTCCGTCTACATACTTTGACATGGTTACAATAGCTAAGCTTCTCTGTGTCCAGCTCTACCATAAAATCTCATCCTATCCAGAGAGTGTTCACTGATCTGAAACTAAAAGTGCCAACTATTCGACATCCTAAAAATAAAACCGAGCCATCAAGTTATCAGTTTATCGTTCAAATGATTTTGAACGTATAGGTATTGTAGCCTTAGCCAACGGAGACCCATAAATAAGATTGAAATCTAATACAAAGTCCCTTTAATGTTTAAAGAGCCCGAAGTCTCAAACCGCACCGAACGACAGATTCATCTTCCTAAAAACTTAATGGTATTCCTCGGGACAATTTCTCTTGACATTTGTGAAATGCATGCTGCTTTTTGGGGTCGGATTTATCACTGCATTAAGAAAAGCACATAGGTTTCGCAATCTTTCTAAATTTCCATCCACTTAGCGGCATAGAAACCGTTCGCATTATCAAAAAAAAAAAAAAAAGGACAAAAGTGCCCCATTTATATACTTTGTATTCATAGAACACAATTACATTCAACGATTTGTAACAGGTTCTCCGTCATTTTCCTGTCCTATATTGTACAAAAGACGAGGTGCAGAGAAAGGAGATGGGAATTAAACAAGCTGTAAGTGGAAAAAATGCAGGTCAGTCACTTCCAGGGAGTCACATGAACTGAAAAGAGACGTCTCGTGGCCTACATTATGCAATCTAATTGCCTTGAAAAGAAAGAAAGAGGGACAGCATCATTATGGGTTCTTTTGTCACCAAGAAAATGTCACACATTCTTTTTTTGTGGCCTTCCAAAAACAAAAATTCAAGTAGCCCCTGTATGCAAATTTTCAACTAGATATGAGATATAATTTGCATTGGGGAATGTCAACAAGTAGGCAAACTTTTTTTTTTGGCCATTTTCATGACAAAAGTGTTTTTCTTCACTTATAGCTTTTTTTTTTTTTTTTTTATTTATTTTTTTTAAAAGCAGGGCTGCACATTTCCAGTCCCTGAGACCCACAAAAAAGACCACACAATTTGCCTCGAGCAGAGGCATCTCAATTACAATTCGAGAAACCTCTTGTTTTCAGGCAGATATACAAATAATTCCTGTTGGCGGCCCTCGTGACTGAACCCCAGAGGAAAAAAACACAGTATACACTCTCTAACTTTACATAAATTACCAATTATCTGAGAGTGACTTGGAGATCCAGGGAAGCAGCTCTTCACCCGGAGACTCCGGGTCGATCCCGGACAGTTCCCAGTTATCCAGGCTAATTCACCAACCTTTTCGAGGACACCAGTGTCCTCCTACCGCCACGTTGCCTGCACTTGGTATTTTCAGAAGCGTTTTAATCATATAATAATAGACATTTTTCACACAAAGTGTCTTGAACGTCACAAAGCAGGGTATGAAACTGATTGATACTGCGGTCTGCTCAACACTTAGGACTATCTTAGGAAGGTCAAATTTAAACATTTGCCTCTTTTCAACGCCTACAAATATCTTTACTATCCAACCCAGATATAATCTGTGGTTTTCCATGGCAAACGGTGTCGCACACACAACGCCGAGCTCTTTAATGAGATTCAAATCATGTCAAGAAGATGCCCTGCGATGAACACATGGCTTGGCCATTATTACAATATCTCAATGGACGTGCTTACCAGCTTCTAAAAGGAGATTACAGAAGGAGTTAATTGAAGATCCACGGCTCCTTTTAGCAAATCTCAGCTGGAACCCCCGGCTTAACAAAACCAGGGCAAGTCCCGGTTCAGCTGCAGTACGAGACGCATCGAGATACGTATAGCAATGCAAAGCAGCTCCAGGCTTTTCCCTTACCGAGGTGCGGAGAAAAAAAACCCGCCGTCCTTGCAGGAAAGAACAACCGACATGCCAAAGAAACACAGTTATACAATGTGATATATACAACGCTCTCTACTTTACTGGAGGTTTAAAACCCCAAATCCTCTTTTCCATGGATTGTTTGTGTGTTGGAAGTAATTGTTATCTACAGGGAATCCTTAATACAGTGAGGGTATTAAACATGCATGGGACAGGCATATGGCTCCTGAATCTAAGACGAGACCAACCACTGATTAAGGTTTGAGTCTTTACAGCAGGAGAAACGGGCGACTAGACGGGGGCCGAATGGGGCCGATCTGCCGGCAGATTCTCTGTTTCTATGAATTCCAAAGAGTAATATATTCAAATATACAATGTATATTATATTTGTTCAAAAACAATCCATCTACATTACCCAGCCATCAGAGCTACGCTAGTGAAATAATCCCAGTATAACACACTAGTAAATTAAGGATGTTGAGAGGGTGGTCGATAAGTGGAACAGCTTCCCAGCAGAAGCGCTAAATGCTAATACAGGGAGGGAATTTAAACATACATGGGATAGGCATTTGGCTAAAAACTAGCTTTTGCTGCCCACTGGCCAACATACCAAATGCCCTCGAACAGGACCAATTTTCCCCATTTTATCGTTATAGATTTTGTTAGTCGCTGGGGAATTATTGTATAAAACATATTAGTCCAACTTCCCCTGTATACCTGCGCCAAAATATTGCTTGATTCTCTAGAATCTAGTAGAATATTTTTGACATTTTTTGCTTTTTTGGGGCTTCTTTTTTTGCAACCAAAAATAAATAAATAATAAAAAATTAAAAAGTGAAAAATCCTTTCCAGTAAATAATTGGTCCTCCAAAGGCATCACGAAGAATGAATTTTATATTTGAATGGGGAGATGGTAGATGTTTTTTTTTTGGGGGGGTTTTTAAGAACAAGATATTTTGCCGCGGTAGCGGTGCCTGGTTCATTATAAATAAACCATCATCCACCGCTGTGCCGTTCCTCCCTGTAAGAACACATTCGCTTTCAATTATAACTTACTGATGTCTGGAGCTGACATTACTCCTCCATGTGTCAAAAAATATCATCTCTTATTTAAACAGCTATGTAAATAGCTTCGGACACCACTGGGATGAACGAAAACACGTATGCCTTCCAAATTCTATTTTAAGGGGCGAATATCAGCAAAACACACTTAAAACTCACATTACCGGCCTGATTCAAAGCCTTCAGCGGGACCTGAAGCTACACGCATATTGTATACAGCTTCCCACACACCCAAATTCCCCAGAACAGTCCTGACGACTGCTTTTATATCCTGAGATTCCCTGTTCAGTGTCACCAAAAAGTTATATCAGATCCCAATTTACCACTTTTACTATTTTCCCCCCAAATTCCTCATTTGATAATAAATTCATGTAATGGAGCTTATAGATCAAAATAAGTAATAAATATCTATAAGAATCTCCCCCCTACGTGTATACATTGGAAGGAGCCATCTTTACCTCCTGTTCTACAGGAAGTCTACAGGATTATTCTTCCCTCCTTTATTACGTTGCTGACTGTTGTTGATTGGTTCGGAAAGCCTTAGATCTACCGCCCCCTCTTTCTGTTGACTTAAAGATGTCGTTCTTCTAAGCCTTTTACGTTTAAGCTGTACAAGAAAAGTCATTCTCCTTATCCATGCATTGTGTTTCAGACATCCCAACAAATAAAAACAACATTTAAAAACAAAAAAATAAATATATTATTGTATTTAAAAGTCATGATTAAATAGCAGCTAAAATATATAACTCCATCTGGCACAAAATAGCTCAATAATACAAAAAAGGCCAATTTTCAAAGGAAATCAGGCATGATGTGATGAGTGACCGCGCTGTCACCAAGGTGAAGGCCGGATATTATGCCGCTAGTGTTATTTAAAACAGGAAGAGTCTCTATTTACATGTAAATGTGTCAAATAAAAGCTGGCGGAATGATAATAGCGAAAGAAACATCCCAAAACGGACAGCTCATTATACCGCCCATCTATCAGCACCATTATTCTCCTTTCATGTTTCTCATGGACCACATTTTCAGAGGTGTGTGTGTGTATACACACACACACAATATATATATATATATATACACACACACACACACACACACATATAATCACCGGATGCAGACTGATAAGGTACTTAAGGCGGAGCATCCAACCAATAGCAGGCAAGCAGGTAGTTATTCCATCTCTTATTGGCTACACACGCTTTTAGAAATCCGGCAAACCCCGTTTCTTTGTACCACAGGGCGCCATACAATTTCATTCAGTCCATTTACACGAAGCCTAACCTTTTGCATGGTGGAAGCGGGGCGCTTTTGTTTTAGGGGGTGTGGTTAGGGGTGTGGCTTGGGGTGGGGCTTTACATGACTTTTATATAAATACAATCTATTGATAACTGTTAAAAGGACAGTTTAATGTACCTTCTCTGATTTTCACCACTGATTGGCTGCTTCATTGCTGGAGTAGAGTAGCTGTACTTATATAGCGAGCGAGGAGAGGAGTTCAGCCAAACATCTCCTGCACTGAAGATAGTTGAGGAAGGACAAAGGGGCAAATGCATAAGGTGGGATATAATTTTGTAGAATCCCCCCCATGTATTTGCAAGGGGACACCATGAAATTTAAAGGGACCTCACAGCTATCATATGCATTAAAGTACATATGATGGCTCGAGTGTCCCTTTAATGTAATGCAAGAAGTATCTTATTATGACCATTAATGTATAAAAACACAAGGCTCACCCAATTTCTCTCCCAGAGTCATCTCGTTCTTTTGAGGGGTTGCAAATAGAGGGGTCTTTCCCCAGGCTTTTTATATCACTTTATGCCCTATTGCTGGCTATTTGTATAACTGAATAAGGCATTTAGAAGAAGAAGAATGGATTTTATTTACCCATTTAATTTATAAAGCCGTTTCCTGCTGTTTCTTTATACATTATTGGGGCTTTTAGGGCTGTAGAACCCTGCGATCCCCTCACACCCAGCAAACATTCTGACCTCCTAGAAAAGAGGGGCATCAGGGGAGGGAAAGATGAGTCCAAAAGAGGGAAAGAGGGACTGATTCATGAGCACAATGCCAGATAAAAATCCATAAAATCATTTTTTTTTTTTTTTTTTTTTTTTTGAGGACAGAAATAACAGATTCTCAAAGTTGAGCCATAATTATATGATTTCAGGGTGTCCTCTTACTACCAGATCAACCACATTTACTAAATATCCACAATATCATACTAGTCAAATCAGTTCTGTCTGCAGAAACAACACCGAACAGCTGTGATTTATAGGAGTAGCTCCAAAATGCCGCAAGTAATGGATTTTTACAGCCAAGTAACCATCATTTAAACAAATTCCCGCAAAATAAAACTACTAACAACTCTTCTATAGCACCCAATGTATGCAACGCAGACCGACACAATGACGCGGAAAATAACTTACGATAGATTCAGGTAATAAATACAGAGACTTATACCTCGCTATATACATCATAGAACATACAGAACCTTAGTGTTACAATGTTTCATAAAAACTTGTGCATATTTTTATTTACACACAAAACAGAACACTTGCAGTTACAGTAAACGTAACGCCTTCGCAATAACATTAGTCCATTCGCACATTTATAAGACATACATGTTTTCAAGCAGCAAACAATTTCATCCAACCCACAGACTTACGTATAAGAGCTTAAACCACCGTCCGTCCGTCCGTCGGGATGCAAGGATTCTATACACAGAATTCAGATGGAATAAGGAGAGATAAGCGGATAGACGGCTTCATTTCTGCAAGTCACAGAGTGTAAGAGAATAATGTGACCGATGACCGGTCCCTGCATTCGTTAAGCATCCATTCATTAATCTGTAAGCACTCAGCAACCGGAATGCCCTCCCGTACACACAAACACCTCCGAAGCACGTCAAGGGATCGGGAATCCCAAACGAATCTCTCTTTCGCGTTCAGACGAGCCCTTGCATCTTCGCTATAGATTAATTTAGCCACCTGGGCAACGTTAAGCAAAATATACGCTTAGCCCGGATCCGCGGATTAGAGCGCAGCTTATTACGAGAGTGCCTCGGCTCACCTCGCCTCCTGATCCTGACATGAAATTGCTGTTCAATGTATCAGGAAGTAACCACAGAGATTCCGGCTCTGAATTACTCCTGAAGTATAGGATACCCAGAGATTGGGTGGAGTTAACTTCTCCGAGCAAATGAGACGGCTATTCAGAGAGAGAGAAAAAGAAGAAGAATCAACCCTTAGAGTGCCACCGGGGAGGAAAATGCTTTGTTCTGTAAAGGGTTAACAAGAGGACTTAGCATTCCATGTCGTCGGTGTCTTGAGACGTTCCTCTCATATAGACTTCAGCATTTTAAATATTACCATGAAATCTATGTCTTAGGCAGACCTCCCCATGATATGTAGGGAGCGCAAGCAGAATTATTTAGTAGGAAAAGCCCCCTTGATCCTAAAAGCTTACGCTCTAGCAGTCTCGTGCATCCCATTACACAAAGCACAAATTAGTAGTTCCTTAGTCACATTTTGCCAACGGAAATGCCGTTTTCCTAGCTGTCAATCTGGAGAACTCACCAAAAATTGCAAGAAAATACAGACATGCACAAAAAAAGTTTTAAATAAGAAATGTATCAGATGAGAAGCCAACTTACTGCCCTCAAAGGGTTAAATAAAAGGCACAGTGCCGCAGCAGACCAACTAAAGGATGAAAGGGAATGAATGGTTGCATGTGGGCTCATCAGAACAACAGCTTCATTAACCCCTTGCTATTATAAGCCAGCAGTCACAGCACTGTAAGTAACTGAAAGCCACAGCCTCGGCAGTAAGGGTTAAATGAGGATAATTGCCCCAGATGTCCACACATAGTATCTCCTACAAGATATGCCATTTGCTGATACTTATCTGCTTATAAACACATTCTCAGAGACCTATACATACTAGAAGATTCAACCCTATATAGTGCATGGGTTAATAGAATCAGATACAACGAAAGCTGAGGTTCTCAATAGAACCTTCATCTATACATTAATTTCGTCATAGGAATTGCCTATTTTTGATGAAATTCACTAAAGAGTACGGATAACAATAACACAAAAAGATGTCAAGAACCCGTCACATTAGCGCAATATCAAAAGCAGGAGATGCGGGATATCTCCCAACGCTTGGGCATCGAGGAGTTTCAGCGTAAAGGAGTAAAGAGCTTTAATACATCCATCCATACCAGTGTCCTCTCTATGGCAGCCGCCAAGCTGTTAAGCAATGGCTTCAGATGATGTTGGTCATTAGACATAATGAAAATGGCTTAGAAAACTACTCCAATACTTTTACCCATATAGTCCAGTATTATTTCCACTTACCTACTCAGTAATCAGTCCATGTCGTCCATAAGTTTACTTTTGATACCATATCGACTTATCGCAAGGCAGGATCCAGCAGAAGAACACTCCGGGCTGAATTCTAGAACAGAATCACTCAGCTTGGAACACCGGCTGGCTGTCTAAGGAAAATCCCCATAGGTTGCCTTATATGATTCTGCATCGCGAGGGAGCCACCTATTGGAATACTTATCCAGACAAGCGAGAGAACTATTCCCATCCTCCTGATCAGAAATCCATAATTCACGTTCAGATAGAAAAGACCGTTCTTAGTCTTCCAAGCATTAGGGAGCTAAGATAAAACGCATGTGTTAAGAGGGGAAAATGCACACATCAATGGAAAAGAAGCTGCATTACAGTAATAATAAGTATTTTCAAGGGACTGAAATAATGAGACCACAATATCTAAACCCTTCACAATAGGAGGTCTAAGAGCTCATAAGGAATACAATAAAAGAATGGGGAAGCCAATACCCAGATTTAAAAACAACAATTAAAATATATTTTCCTTGTTTTATTGTACGGATTTCTAAAAGGAGATCAAGAAACAGGGGTGAGTCTAGGGTTAGGGGCACCGGATTGCCGTATTTCTTCAGTGAGCCCCCCCCGTACCTAACGCACGAAGTTGCTCTGGCACCAGATAACAAAACACAATCATTCTTTCTCCTGCTTCTTCCCCTCTCTGGCGCAACATTAACCCTAGGCTCATCCTTTACGCCCGACACCATATATTCATACTCAAACTATAACACAGTAGCAGACAAATACACACGCTAACACCTGTATGCACACACAAACACACACACACGCCTAAACCATACACTGTTAACATTCAGTAGCATACCCACTCCAATGCCACAGAGTAACAAACATCAACATTATACACATGCACACACTCACTCTAACACCAGACATATACATAAGCATACTCTCCAATACCATACACTAACACCATAATCACACACACACACACACACACACACACACACACGCTCCACCACCTCTCCAATGCAGCCGACAGGCTTTTCACCCTCTGACACCCTCTTACCTTGTGCACCTTCTCTCTTTACACATGTGTTCAAACTGTTGCCCTATATATTTAACGCACATTATGTGACCCTGTTCGGTGTCTCGGTTACCGGCATGCGAGCACGAAGAGAAATGCATTGACTTTAGTATGCAATTAATAATTATGTTGCATGTCTCTAATCATCTTTCGCATCTATAGTAGTTAATGTTATAACATCCTTCTCTGCGGAGCCTCACGGTTTCCAGAATTATGGGCTAAAATAATCTCGTCAGAGTTATTTTTCACCGACATGGCTTGAGATACATAGTTTGTTTTTTTATATATATATCTTTCCAAGAGAAAAGAGCAATCACGGTGATAAAGTAAAGGGACAATCAGACCAGGAAAGCGTGGCATATGGCAGCTGCAAGGACGCTAGAACGGGGACATCAAGGATACGCAGTTCTGCACGGTAGCCCCAGGTGTATTCCTCATTCCTCCGGCAGTGTTCGTGTAACGTGTAGCCAGTTAATTTAAGCTATTTTGGGATTTCGGATCCGCGCTTCCCCAAATCTCTTTTCCTGTGCGTCTGGGGCTAATTCGCTTTGTGTGAGCTGCTTGTAGAACTTGACATAAATTTTCCACATTGGTCCAGTAGAGCATCGACCTCAACTTAAGACTCCATCTTCTTTTGGGCCAATATGAAGATATCCATTTTTCTTTCCTGACCCCAGATTTTTCTTATTCTTTATCCAGAAAGGCTCGGTGGTCAACCTACAATAGAGTCCCTTATCCAGCTTAAATATATAAAGCCTTGGAATAAAAGTTCCAATAGGATAGATGCTACAGATGAGCCATTTTATTACTGGATGATAAGAAAAATATAGGCTCTATATTTGCCGGCACTTAACCGTTCAATCGTTTCTGACCCACTTTAAAAGGACACGGATCACTTTAACTTTAGCTCAATAGGAGCACTTTTCCAAAATGCCTTTCTATATCACAGCAGGGCACAGACGCTATGTATTTACCGGTAAGAGGGTGGCCGACTGCCAAGACGTGTAGGGAAGGGAATAGAAACACCCACATTGCAGAAAATAGTTTTATGTACATTATAGCTATGTTTAGCTTTACGACTTCAAAGAGGAAAGATGAGGCTTTGGGGGTCTCTTTTGGCCGATAGATATTAGGTCGCAGCTGGGCGGCCTGCCATCTCTCTTACTGTGGCTGAACTACAACTCCCATAATGCTCAGCTAGCCTCTTATACTGTTAATTAGTAATCCTTAGCATTAGGGACATAATTCACTCTTCCCTAGGGGGGTAGGTATATCAATGTTTAGTTTTTACTGCCCCACCTGGCACACTCAAGTGTTAAGTCATTAGTTGCCAGTTGGACAAACTGATCAATATCTCAGAAGCTTGGCTGGCTAGAAATTAAAAAGCTTGATGGTATTAAATTATTAATCAATGCTTCATCCTGATATTAAAAAAAGGATTAAAAAAGTGAGATCTATAATGGTTTCCTTGTATTGGCTCATGTAAGGAATCATGGTGGACAATGTTGTTTGGGGTCAAATTCAATGAAAAAAGGGTTTATGCAAAAACAGTATTCCTACGGTCAAAAATCAAACAGAAACAAATTCTTACAGTATTTCATAACTTGACACCGAATTTCACACCCTCCCCCCAAAAAGGGCAAAATTACCAGATTAAAAGATTACAAAATGAATTTCATATAAATATATATATATCAGTATCAAAGAGTTAAAATCAACAACAACAACAACAACAACAACAAACTCTCTACAGAACTGGATTGCAGACGAGAAAATAGATACATCATATGGAATTGCACGCTGGCGGCTGTTCCGAAACACACGCTGCGTTCTGTTTATCATATGCCAGGCGAAGGTTGAGAAGTATATATTCCCATGCTGATTTTTCCGGGTGATTTCAGTAAAATGTTTCCATTTTTTTTCTTCAATAACGTGAAATATAAACACTGTGGGCTTTTTTCATTTTCTTGTCATAAAAATAACGTATGTTTTGGACAAAAAAAAATAAAAAAGTACATTAGATACAAATATGCACGGGCTGTAAGAAAGACTGAATTTTATGGCTAGGAAGTTCAATTGGCAAACATGTGGGTTCTTGGTTTTAAAACCCACGGATCAGAGGACCACAGAGCCCACGCAATGAAACTATTGAGAGTGAGACTTCAGCAATTTAATTAAGAGTTACTCGTCCTTGACCGAAAGACGTTAAAACGCGTAGGGGGTATATATAGGGGTTATGTTGATTCAACTAATAAAAAATGTACACAGCAGAATCTTGGGTACAATATGCAAAGTTTTAGAGGTCATATTTTCATATAAATATATATTCTAAAATTTAGGAAAACGTGAGATTTTACAGCAATTTTTTAGTTAAAGCCAGTGTGGGACAGTTTTTTGAAACTGTCAAGAACTTTGTTGTCCGATATGTTAGTTCTCTAGGAGGCCATTTTTGTTTAATAATACGGTTGGATATTCCCAGGATCCTCTTATTAATTCACAGTTATAACAATAATTTAGCACACTACTAACGCCAATTTTTGATCATGGAAACTTCAAAAGTTGGAGATCTGAGATAGAGCGTTAGAAAAAACACTTCTTTACAAGCAAGAAGAGCGCCATGAAGTCTTGATCGACGTAGCTGAGACGGACAGAGGTGAAATACAGAAGCTAAATGTGATAAGTCATTCCACCGAGGATGAAAAGGAGAAAGTACTCAATTAATCACCAGCTAAGTTCATAACAAGCACTTGAGGAGAGCATTATGAATCATAAAAGAGTGGAAATCCAACTGACAAGCCGTGGAGTGAGTCACTGGGATGGAATTCTTGAGTCACCTTTCTTTGACGTCTTATTTATTTACAGGTTTTAAATTCTAAACATCATCCTAGAAATGAAATATCCACCCGAGCTCCCCAACACGGCCGCAGAAATGCCATATTATCGTTCGCAGGGAGGACCTGCGTAGAATTTGACAAGCGCTGAAACCTAGATTATTTGTAGGAATTCTTGGAGGAAGCCGCATTTTTTTCAATAATTTGGGGTTTTTTTTGTAAAAATGTTAACCCACATCTGACTTTGCCAAGTAAACATAAATAGTAGAAGAGGTAGAGCTGCAGGTTTAAAAATGAGGTACCAGAAAGTTAATTCTTTAAGGGAAGAGCGAAGATCAGAAGCTCCGGTGGAGGTTAAAGCAGAAACACTGAACAAATCTCTCTCCTAAACTACATAACAACTGCTAGAAAAGATATAAAAATGACCATGTATTCACGATGGGGGAAAACTGCTTCAAAAAGCAAAGTCCCATGGGAACAAAATATCTTATCCCTTAAGCATAACCTCCCAGTGCTGTATATAACAATACCCCCCCAGCACTGTGCACAGTAACAACCCCCCCCCAGCACTGTGCACAGTAACAACCCCCCCAGCACTGTGCACAGTAACAACCCCTCACCTCTGTATACAGTAACATCGGTTGGCATTAACCAGTCATATGATGTCTTGGGTCACCGTCCTTGTCCCTCCATAGATTTTCATAAGTCAGAGTGTCTGGTTGGGTGATTAAGACTGAGCCATTCTATTGTTTACCACGTGCAGTATGATAAGGAGCCTGGGGGGGGGGTTGTCTAGTAGATTGGGCTCAGATAACAGAGCAAGAACAAATGGCTAATATTCAGCTACTTGAACACATCATATTATGAACAAGCTACAAATGTTTTACAAAAGGAAACAATATTTCTTAAAATGTATTTTTTTCCCCCCATCCTTGTAATAACATTTTGTGGGTCATACATCATAGATTTAAAGATCTATTTTCTGCATAGGAAACTAAGGCAGGTATAATATTTCTTCACTGATTTTGGTCAATTTTTTTTTTATAAAGCTCTCAATTCATGTTGAACTAAAGATAAATTATTAACCTAAAGGGCAGAATTTCTGCTCCAGTAAATGAATTCTTGGCACAATTCCTGGCATTAGCTGCTGATCTTCCCCTGGATTCTTGGTTTTATTTTTACTCCGAGAGGGATGAATTATTTATCACTTTTCTTACGTTCCCCAGCCCAGAGAAAACCAAGAGAATCTATTTATTGTCAATATTTGGCACCCGCAGCACCTAGCGAGTCTAACAAGAGTTGCATGTAACCCGGATGCGCACGTCGAACGCGTGGTAACTCTACAGCCGAGGCAGGTGATATTTTGAGCTGATGATAGACAATCACACGGATATTATTTCCAAGTTTATTGCTATGTTATTCAAGCAATGGAAACACAGAAATAAAGAATTATTCCCTATTTTTCTTTGAAAATTAAACTTTTTAATATAAGCACAGCCATTGCCAGTAACACATCTGTTATTTGTTCATTGTGACATTGTGGTTTTATCTCATTTTGTTCCAATAATCTCCCTTTATCTGCAGACCTGGAGTTGCTGTTGCTGTCAGTCATGTGATATTTTGAGTGACTTTCCCGGCTCAATCACCACACTGAGCTGATGCTTTATGGCAATGCTAATGAAGTCCATTCCTCCATAGACTTTCATTAATCAGAGTGTATGGCTGAGTGATTAAGACTGCCTATGATTTTGTTCCCCATAGGCAGTATGATAAGGAGTCGGGGTGTTTGGTAGATCGGGGATCAGATAAAGCGAGAACTCATTCAAACGGCTGATAAGCTGCTGCCTGAAAACATAAAAAAAAAACTTTTAAAAAAGTGCATTTTGAAAATGCACTTTTTACTCTGATACTCGGAATAAAAACATCTGGGGGGAGATCCCCTTTAAAGACATAACATATAAAGTAGTCTGCATCTGAAAGACTATGCTCAAAATAAAATCATTTTCAGTTCCAGGGTGCACATAGTTCTAGAACGTCCTCTAGTCCCATTCTAAAAATAGCTTTTTAAACTACTTTGTTACAAACCAGACTAAAAACTTCCCTTTCACCTGATACACGTATTTTCAATGATTTTCGGCCAGAGGTCTGGACATGGTGATTCACGGGGGTACTTTGAAATATTCTGACTGTTTTATCGTAATCTGCTCCGCAAATCTTAGATATAAAAAAAAAAAAAAAAAAATATCCGTTAAGGCATTAACATAACCCAGAACGCTCTTTCTACGGAAAACCTAAAAGATAGAAATAAAGGGCAATTTCTCAGCGCATCGCAGAAAGCATTTGCAGGAGGAGAGACGTAAATATTTGGAGAATTTCTTGCTGTGTTTCTAGATATAAAATTTCCTCTCTGAATGCAGCGAGCCGCCAAAATAAATCCTGCCCGGAAAACCGTTGAGACATTTCATTTCTAAACATCTCGGCTGCTCCTTGTTGGTAATGCGCTTTAACGGCTTTCTGTAGCGCTCGGATACCGGTTTTATTTACTGTTTGAATTTGACAAAAAAATCTCTTTGAATAAATGTATTTTCTGTGAATTAAGATTAAAGCAATACCAGTCATTGAATATTTTTTTATAAAGACCAACTGCGGTGCCAATACGTGGTCTTCACCAGCAGGATATTTATCTATGGCACTGTTGTAGGCTTAAGCAAGCGCAGCGCCACCAGCCACCCTCTCCGCGCCGCTGTCGTTAACGCTGGTCGTCGGGATACAACATCATATACCGGCGCTCGACCCATTGAGCCATGTGCCACACAGAACCTGATCACCCAAGAGGGCACCTGGCTACCTGGACCTGCCGCTCTAGTCATAGTCAGCCTATGCAGAAGTTCAACATTGGTCATCACCACCTTAACCACTGGAAAGATCTTGCTAACAGGTGTTTATTGATTTACCAATTTATATAGCTCTGTGATATCCCACAATGTTGTATACGGGACAGAACAAGTGGTGCATCACATAATGATTTAGACTTTTCAAACATTGCCCCAGGATCATTTGTTATGCAACAGAACAAAAATAAATTGGTCTTAAATGTGTTTAAAGTAGACTTGTGCATTCGTCTTCCGGCGAACACGAATGGTGCGTTTTCGTGTTCGTTCCGAAGACACGCCGAAGAGAAGACAGCGGCGGTAAAACGTAGGCGAAGACGAAGACTCACAACCACAAAGATCTTCGTGATCGTCTTCGTCTTCCACTCTCCCCCCATTCTAACTTACCGCGGCATTGCGGCAGTTCCCGGAAGTGGAAATCCGCAGGTTCGCCATCACGGGTTACAGGGCAGTGCGAATGAGCCTATTGGTCGCCTACAGGGACCTCCTCTGGCATAAACCAATTGACAGCAAACCTATGGATTTCCGCTCCAGTTAAGCCCTTCGATGCTGCGTTAGATAACGGGAGCGGAAATCCGTAGGTTAAAGGGCCGTGCAAGCGACCAATAGGCTCACTCACACGGCCCCTTTACCCTTTAAGGTGCAACAAGTGCACCAGGAGCCTAAAAGTCTGTACAAGCGACCAACAGAGTCGCTCGTACAGACTTTTAAAACCCCAAAACTTACCCTGCAGATCCCACTGGTCTCCCTGTTCTATCAGTTAAATGTCCGTAAAAGCGACTTTATTGGTCGTTCGTACGGACATTTAACTGATAGAACAGGGAGACCAATGGCATCTGCCAGACAAGTTACGGCACCAGGAGTTTTAAAGTCGGTACGAGCAACCCTATTGGTCGCCAGCAGGGGACTCGTCTGCCATCAACCATTGGCAGACGAGCCCCCTGCTGACGACCAATAGAGTTGCTCATACGGACATTTAAACTCCTGGCGCCAGATCTGCTGCGGTACGCGTTAACCCCGTATTAACCCCTTAACCGGAAAAAACGAAGAAAAAACCAACACGAAGAATGTCCACGAATATTCGCCCGAAGAGAAGACAGGAACAGGCGAATATTTGCGGAATGCGAAGATTTTTTTCCCCCCGAAGACGAGCACGAAGACGAGCACGAAGAGCCCCCTGGTGCCCAAGTCTAGTTTAAAGCGAATTAGTACTTGGGTAAATGGTCTCTACTCACCTCACCACTTCTGGAATTTTGACCACAAAAGGTGACACACAAAGCTGCTACAATGTATTGTGTACGGCGCAGGAGCCACGACGGAGCCTCCTACCAGGGCCGGCCTTAGGGGTGTGCGACCTGTGCGACCGCACAGGGCGCCATGGTTGCAGGGGCGCCTGACCGGGACTTAGATTAAAGCATCGTTTTTTTTTTTGTTTTTTTTAAACTTTATTTAACATCATTGATGTTAAATAAAGTTTTTTTTAAAAAAAACGATGCTTTAATCTAAGTCCCGGTCAGGGGCGCCGAGCGGTTGCTCGTGAAGTTCTCGGCAACCGCTCGGCGCCCCTTACTCTCCGTGACTCCGTCGCGGTGCCAGCATCTCATGTTGAGCGCCGGACTATACCGGCGCTCAACATGAAATGCCGGCATGAAATGCCTCACGCTCTTACCGCAGGACTCCGGCAACAAGGTAAGTGGGGGGGGGTAGTTTGAAGGGGCAGAGGGGGGGGGTAGTTTGAAGGGGCAGAGTGGGGGGTAGTTTGAAGGGGCAGAGGGGGGGTAGTTTGAATGGGCAGAGGGAGGGTAGTTTGAAGGGGCAGAGGGGAGGGGTAGTTTGAGGGGGGGTAGTTTAAAGGGGCAGAGAGGGCGGGTAGTTTGAAGGGGCAGAGAGGGGGGGCAGTCAGGGGGGGCGCCAGAGGAGTAGTCCGCACAGGGCGCCACAACGCCTAAGGCCGGCTCTGCCTCCTACAGACAAGTTAAATAGAAAGAGAATATATGGACCAAGCTACTGTGTTGGCAACTATGCAAACATGCTGCTATTTATCGATAAATGGGTTAATTCACACGGAAGCATTCTTTTCAGCTTCCCAAACTCCTCTGTGAATAAGACCTCTTATATATTATATATGAAATCCTCTCTCTCCAAGGTGATGGCATTTCACGAAAGGAGAGCACGGCTTAAGATATATATATAAGCTCGTTTGACCACATAGGTATTATAAATGACTTTGTACAATCCGTTCCGCAGAAACCCAGACACTTTTACAGATCTGAAATATAAGGCCTCTCGGACGTCTTTCTATTAAAAGCCAAACTCCGTGGTAAAGGGACAAACATTACGGATGTTCTGCTACATTTAATGAACGCATAAAACGGATTATAAAAGGTCGCTAGAAAATCATCAATGGCATCTACAAATTCTAACGCCGCAAACAGAGTATTTTAACTGCGTTCCGACACAATCACCCGGCGTTTTGTAAAGCAAATGACTTAAAACAACCTTAGATTATCCGGTCGCACACAATACAAGACTTGTTGGCATTTTGTAATGGTTTTATTGGTCGGTAGAGTATTACGAATCTTATTAATGAGTTATTTTGGTTTGTGATGTTCTTACATGCTGGTCTGGCCGGAGAAGATACTAACGGTTCTCGATTCTGGAACGTCCCACTACTTTTTCTATAGTAGCATCCTTTGGGTCATTAGACCACGTCTTCTACTAACAAATGGTTTAAAGATTTACTTTGAGCTGATGCCTACAATGGGTTGCAATTATTATTATTATTATTATTTTTTTTTTTTTTTTTTTTTTTTTATCGGAGTAGCCAAGGTGACCATTGCCCTCCTTCCCAGTTCGACAACCCAACCCAGACCACAGGTAATCCTTTGTCACCAGTACATGGACATCATTTTTGGTGGCTTTCCATGGAATGCAAGCCCAATACATCTGCCTCAAGCCTGCAGGTTTAAAAGTCAGAAGACAGTGGTGATTCGGGGATAACAGTAAGTCAACCCAACTTAGGTTGTCACCCAGTCTGGTGTCCTCAGCTAATGCAACAATACCTCTGTGATGACGCTAACGGGTCTATAAACGATGATCATGGGTCTACCCTGCTGAAAATTCAGCCATATATGGAGTCATGATGTAATGAAGCCAGCACAGACACGAAACTATAGAATTTTAAAAATCACTGGGTTCAAGCAGTTTGGGGAACAATACGACGGACATCTTCCAGCTTCTACAGGTGTCCCTTGGATGATACTACCTAAACCAAACATTCAACTAGATGCCATTCCATGACGCACACCTTTAACACATCTTTAAAGAAAATGTAATTTTACATTCTAAATGAAAAATATCATATTTAACCTAAACACAAACATCTTGTAGAACGCGCATCTGTTCTCTTGGTATGCAGGACGCACTTTTTGCCAGCCTCGGGCAAATGTTGCATTAAATTTCTGACAATGCTCTGGGGATTCACAAGTTAACTGCAAAAGTTCAGATAGCATGCAATTAGAAATTCCAAACCATGCGCGCATTAAGCATGAGGAGATTTGCCAAGCAGCCTGCGGGATGCAGGAGAGAGAAGCCCTTGCAATTAATGCACGGCCTCCGCAGACTCAGCCGTCCCCGAGTACCTTCACATCCAGAAATTCAAGAATAAATCAGCCCGGAGTCCGAGCTACAGATCACAAGTCAATCTCCCCGCAATATAAGAAGAATGTGCTTGGCTTGCAAGGAGTTAGGGAGGGCTTTGTGAAGACAGCAAACTGTCATTCAACCCCTGGAACAGAAAGACAGAAAGAGACCACTATTTAAAGGGACATTCCAGCCATCATTTTCACTTTAATGACAGCTGCATGGTCGGTTTACATTTTTGTGATGCCCCCTTGCAGTTATGCACAGCTCCCCCTTATGTAGTTGCCCCTTCCCCAATTCCCAGCGATATAATGCGCAGGAGACATGTTTAGCCGAGCACATCTCCCGGCACATGATACACCTACCGCCAGTTGGCTCGGCAAACGCCATGGAGGTTTCCAAAGAGTCCCTGGAGAGCACCTACAAAAAGCACTCCAATTGATGGGATTCAATGGGAGCGCTTTCCTATCACTGATTGGCTGCATTAAGCAACCTATCAGTGGCGGGAATCAGACCACTAAGCAGGCAGGGAGCTGCAGCTTCTACCTAAGCTAAGTAATGTATTTATTTTTCTTCTAACGCATATTTAAAGAAATTACTTTAATATGCATTATACTTTGGAATAGCTCCCTGGGACATTAAACATTTGACCTTTCATCCAGCTGGTTCACATGGTCTTGGGAAGAAGGGGCAGATTCTGTGTGTCCCGAGACATTACTTGATGCTAAATAAAGTTACCAAGGACGTAGAGAAGGATTCTCAGGGTCGCAGAGAAAATGGGAAGATTCTATGGGAGAACGAGCAGATTCCCGGTGTCTTTGAGCAAATGGCAGTAATAAGGAAGAGCAGACCATCAGAGTCCCTGGACTTTAGCTGGTGGTGGTGCTTTACCGAGTCCAAACAAACAAAGAATTCTTATAATACATTCATTGAGCAAACTGCCTCCCACCTGAGCTCGACTTTCAGGACTCCAATTCATCAGGGAGCTAATTATCACGCGCTTCTTGTCAGTAGTAGTAGTAGTAGTAATAATAATAATAATAATAATAATAATAATAACCAAAGCGGGCGTAACTGTTCAGATTCATTGATCCTGGACAGGCAGGTGAAAGATGCCCCCAACATTTTAAATGGCATGTGTGTCTTGGTGTCAGCTACATGGTAGTTAACATCATATCCTTGAAATTATCATCACCACCAGTGCCGCATTCCTCGAATATAAATCAGAGCGCATAGGAAGTTCTAGGAACTTGTCTGAACAGATCACAAGAAGATACAGAAGAACAGCTTCATACAAATATCATCCCCCACAAACCTATGCATTGTATACGACGAGCCTGGACCCTTTCGTTGTTGCTCAAAGATTCTATAGTTGGACTTCCCAAGATATGCTGGCATCTTTAATGATATATTATACCCACTACTTACCTCCATGGTTGCTGTCCTCTACGCTGGACGCCTCGACATGGTGTCCTATCCCGGCGCGATGGATTTTAACGCGCGGTGCTGAGTATTTGCTGCTGAGGTTGTGCTGGCTAGGTCTCAAACATCAGACCAAACGCACTTGGGATCTAGCCCTCCCTATGTCAAAAAACAAAATGGTCCCATGAGAGGTACCAATTAAGAGGAAGAAGTAATATTTAATGCATTCTACATAGTATAAGGCTTATGGTTTAAATATGAGGGGACTGGGCATCAACACTTTACACTGTACAGTCGATTGAGCAGGGATGATAACCCAAGTCAGGAGGAGTAAATAAATTCCGTTCAGATGGTTGGGTTTCCTCATTGAAGTCCAACAGTCCAAACAATGAAATCCCAATAGGTTTATTAGTGGAGCTGATCGGCTCAGACTCACTCAACGAATGCCTCCTCTGCTTGTGTTGACGAGTTCGGGCAAAAAGATAGGAAAGGCTCAGATGCTCCACAATTAAAGCTTCATTTATCTGGAAAGGAAAATATGCCACAAAAAGTATGTGCTTTGCTTCCCAAATACCCTAGATACCCAGTCCTTCCCTAAAATGTGTAAAAAACGCAATATCATACATAAAACATACAAGGAAAAAAAAACAAGGGTTCCAAAAAGAGACTCAATTTTTAGAAAGATAAAAGTTAACAGAACCCCATTTGTTAACTGGGTATGACTTCCTTTTCAAGACTAAACAGCTGCGGTTTCATGACATCCAAGTAACCACAAGAAGGATGTACAACTAGTTTGAAAATTGGATGGCGATTTCCTTTTTCTCTAAACAAAAACAACAAAAAAATGGTTTGTTTCACGCAATTCCGGGAATTCAGGACCCTTATTGGGGGGGGGGACAACAAAAAAAAAAAAAAAAAAAAAAAAAAAAAAAAAAAAAAAATCGGAAAATAACTCAAGTATCTGCGACCCAAAGTCTTACAACCTTACGTTAAGAGCCAAGGTGCCCGGCCATATGGCCCAAGTGACGCAGAATTGGGCGTCTTCACCAGACTTTGGGTGCCAAAGACTTCTCAAGAAAAGGTTTAATCCGGTTTGCTCATAAAACATTATTGGGAATTCCAAGACATTGTGTCATAAATAATTATTTCAAAGAGAAGCTTAAAGGGAATCCCTCCATTGGCATCAGCGAAGACGTCATCGGTAAATGTCTGAACATGAGTGTTCGGCTTTTAAGTAGCACACCGTTCAATTTCAGCACCAGAAACTTTTCATAGGTAGGTCGGGACATTTACGTTTGGCCAAGAAGCAGGCCAAAGAAGTGACTCATTTAGGTTGTAGCTAAAAAAATTACTTTAAAAGGTGGAGTTCCGCCACAGGATTACAATTACTAACTGAAATAAAGAAAAACGGGAAGACTAGACGGGCCGAACGGGGTCGATCTGCCGGCAAATTCTATGTTCAAGTCACAATCTTCCCAGCGTTGGGGAAACTCTTCTCGGGACCACTCTATGATCATGAAGGGACTCCAACAGGGGCACTAACAAGTGGAACACATGGCACACTTCTAACCTTCGCCCTTGGGAACAAAGAGATATAGAAAAAAAAAACAACACACACATTGGGCTATACACTTTTAAAGTGCAGTTTTTACATTAGATTACTCTTGTTTCCATGGTGACTGCACACCTTTACAACTATCGCTCAGAAGTATTCTCCATAAAAGGTTATATATTTTTCCCTCTCATTTTCCTTGCTTTTTTTGTCTAAACCCATCTGCTCCAATCTCTGCCAAAATGTGTTTAAACCTTTCGTACGATCGTCTTTCTTCATTCTTGAAAAATAATACGATTTGGAATGTGAGGAGTCTTTGTTTTATTGAATTTTGTTTCTGATATTTCTTTTTTTTTTTTTTTTTTTTTTTTTTTAAAACACGGAGCGGCACCAAGTAATGAAACAATCCAAAAGGATTTGGGGTTTTAGTGGAGGGCAGACAAAGACTTCATTATGAAAAGTAACTGTATCAGATAAATTGACTGCATTACGATTGCCGTCCCCCCCGACTCTATTGCTTAAATCCAGAGAGCGTCTCGGTTTAATTAGATTTTAGAACGGCATCATTCAGTAGCACGAGAGAGAGAGAGAGAGTTGGAAAAGAAGAAAAAAAAAACCAAACTATAAAAACCAATCCATGCTTTCAATTTATAGCAAACAAGGTTTTTATAGCGAACGTTCGTAAATTTTCTCGGCCTTGGCAGCTGCGGGTTTGATATCAAATAATTAAAAATAGTGTATATAATATATAAAGTTATCCAATTTGCGTTTACATCTTGTACAAAATTATACAAAAGCGCTCTAACAAGGCACATTTAAAAGACATAAATTTTGACGATAAAGAACAACTGTTTTGTGGTTGCTGCTTTGAAGACATTGTATGGAATTCATCCCCATCTGGAAGACGGTTTTATGTACATTACGTGAGGCTCGAGGGCTTAATCAGATCGGCAGCTTTTTCTTTCAATGGGGGTTTTCTTCTAAGCCTGGAGTCTGGAGGAAATATTCTTAGAGGCACTTGGAATCTCCAGATTATATCCCATTTAATAAAAAGAATAAATACTATTGGCAAAATAACACAAATTTTGGATTCTAGAATAAGTTGGGGGTTATAAACAAATTATCCTACCTGTATAGTTGTTTGATCTATGCATTTTATTTAAATTTGTAAATTGAGGATTAAAAAAGCCACATTATTAGCTTTTCTTAACCTAATTTTAACTTTATTTATTTTAACGCATTTTCCCTCTACCGCTGCACTTTTGCCGCAGAAGGGTAAGAATGGTTTTTGCCCCACGCGGTTGTTGGTCCTGAAACGAGCCGTTGTTTACGGTGGATAGCAGTGAGCCTTTCATTCTTGTTTTTCGTGAAGTTCAGGATGTGACAAGAATTGGAGATGAGGATGTTTTGAATCCAAGCACATATGTAAGAGACCCCCGGCCTTATAGAAAGAGAAGCAGATGGAGGAAGCATGAATATTTATGGAGAAGCGGAATCTCGAAGCTGTTAGAACAGGAGTAATTTTTCATCATCAGCAGGCTAGAGATTCTGAGAGTCAGATGTGCTTGAACTCTGGACCAGGGAGAATGGGCAAAACTTCTTTCTCACTCGAAATAAAATAAGGGAGCCTTACAATCCCAAGATCCATTCATACATATCTTCATATCCTACATCTGTAACTTTAGATCTCCTTACTTGGTCATCACAAGGACGGTGGGCCGAATTGAAGACCATGGCTGAATTTCAGAAGGGTCACACAGTTCTGCTTTAGAGACAGACTGGTATAAGCGAGAGTGTTGGATAAAGTCAGGGCCTTTTTGTGAGGGCTATGGTTGACCCGAGTATGCGTGAAACATTAGTGACACCACTAACACCAAGTATTCTCTGCTCTCCACGGTAAAATCTTAATCACCCAGCTGGACTCTCTGACCAATGAAGGTCTATAGACTTCATTAGCATCGCCACAAAGCATCAGCACAGTGTGGTGTTTGACCCAGGAAAGTCACTCCAAATATCACATGACTGTCAACATTGGCCGCCACCAGGTCTGCAGATAAAGGGAGTTTATTGGGACAAAATGAGACAAAACCAGGTTTTTGTCAATGTCGACCGACATTACTAGATACAGCACTTGGGGGTTATTACCGTATATAGCACTAGAAGTTATATTACTGTATACAGCGCTGGGGGGGTTATATTACTGTATACAGCGCCTTGTGTGCATGGGACTTTCCCTTTAAAGAGTGGTTGCAAAAGCCTGGTAACTCGGACTTGAAAGTACTGCGCCGGTATCAAGAGAGGCCATCTGTGGAAATGATACATTATGGTAATGCATGCTTCACTGCGCAACCGAGGAATAACTTTCGCAGCCGCTCTCTAATATATATAGCCTTGTGCTATTCAGCAGGCTGTAACTCTAAGGCCGTTTAAAGAGCTATGCATGAGAAATGAGCCGCTTCTGTGGGATGCATTAAAAGTCAGTTTCCTTTCAGTCCTGGCCATTATTCCGAAACATAAGAAGTATAATAGTGTATTGTGCACCGATTCTGAAGAGCTCAGGTCTCTTCTGGAGCTACAGAGGCCGAGGCAGGCTAATGACACTCCCCCCTTTTTTCCGCCCAATATTTCCAAAAAAGCAAAATAAAGATTTCATCGATAGCCCAAAACTCTCCTTGTTTCCTAAAGAAAGCCAATGTTTGTTTTTCTTTGAAAGGTCTGTTAAAATCCGGTAATCGCTGACCCTTATCGAGGGTTTTCGCCTTCACCCAAACCTTGTACTGCAGATACGATTAAAAACCTACTTAGAATATTCACGCGGTGCCCTAAACCACCTAGTTTCCCCATCCAAAATTCACGTAACAAACACATATTAACGGATATTAAATTATTGTATTAGTGAAGGGGCATTTGGCCATGAAAATATCAATTCAACTACAACCTCAAAGTATTCGTTCAATGCACATTGGACGTCGCGAATTTTGAAAACAGGATCGATCTATGGAAGGGCCACAAAAAACCCCCCAGAAAATGACCAGGTCTTCATATCTACATTTGTGACCACATGTGAATCTTCAAAATTCAACGCGCACATAGGGGGTATTTAGTTACCCCAGGTCTCATGAGTTTACCGAGGAGCTGAATTATTATCCAGATGTTTTATTTTTGGAAGATACTCCAAGACCACTGAAGATAGAGAACCTAGCTACTGGTGGTTCAAGAAGCAGAATCCATTCAAAGATTACCCAGGCAGGGGGAACAACTAATAACCTTTGCCACACGGTCTTGGAACGGTATAATGTGATTAAATCTAACACACGGATCAGTTTCCTGAAGATTCTCAGCTTTAACGAGTACCTTCATTAGACAGAAGACTTGCCGGTGACCTTGCCGGTCAGTACAGGTGAAATGGGATTTCCCGGCATCCGGTATTAAATTATTGTCATGTCTAATGCATGGAGCTTGGACTCAAAGGGCAAACGATGCGGTAAGAGATTAGATTGCACTGAGGTCATTATTCGTTGTGATACTTATGGAAAATAACAATTGAGAAATTGCTAAAATGACCAATCCATCCAGGTTCTAGATTTCATTGTGTTGAGACGCATTCACCAGATCAGTCATGGTCAAGTATGGCTGGATGACCCGTGGTGGCCTTCAACCCGATGCTTGGCGCTGGCTTGGCTCATGTCCATCTCAGCTTCAGCCACATCTTGACCAGGCGTCCAACCTAACAATTTCTTTTAGTATCCTGTAGTAACAATCTTTAAAGACTTGTGTACCGGCATTAGATACAATTTAAAACGATGCTCAGGCTTGCCCTGAACAGCTTGCATCTTTTCATCGTTTACCTTATATCTTCTCCGCATTCCCTATGGCAAACTTTAGGTAAAAGCCATCGTCTCCCAACAGATGGTGATTCCAACAAACACTTACTATCTCCTACATGCGCTGAACCTCAAGCGGCCTCATCCAACTTTTTTTTTTTTTTTTTTTTTTTTTTAAACATTATATTAATAAAATTACAATTATTTTATTCAAAAAAAATTCCAGTTGGACCCTTCTTTTGACTACTACAAACGAGAAGAAACGCATAGGTCAAAAATTAAAAAAAACAAAACACAACAATAGAATGGAACTAAAGGAAAGTGTGAATAACACCAAAATATATTGGCCTGTGTATTGTATTTTACTAGTATTTACGGTTTGGCGATAAACCGACCTCTAACATTTTTACTGCTTGAATTTATCTCAGGCAGGCAACGGGTATATCTTCCTGGCGTTTAAGGCTCGTGAATAAAAAATAAAAAATGTTTAGGGATCAGCGAAAGAAAATCTTTTTCTGCAAAAATATATTAAAGTAAAAACCATGTGTCATCTGGAAAAGGCTCCAGGGGGAAATTCATTCCGTATTAATCAGTTTGTTTGGTGACCGGCCAAGAAACGTCTCTGAATACACCTGAACAAAACGAACCAATATAACAGCTTCCGATGAAAACGCATTAAAAGAAGCATCAGCCCGATAAAGTCAATTAACAGTTTGGGTAACAGGACGCGGAATATCTAAGTTGACGCTTATCGTCTGCAACCAAAACCATGTCTGCGAAAGGCAGAAAGTGCGAGGGAAGGAGGCGATAATGGCTTACGCTGTCTATTTTGGTTACAATGTGCTTTTTTTTTGTAATTCCCCCAAATATTTTGATAGAACCCAGTCTGAAATATGAGATCATTAGCAGGGGGGGGTATGCACTTTTCATAAATAATGAAAGGTAAGTGCCATAGATAAACCTACGCGAGGAACAGAAAAAAAAAAGATTTATTGTAACGGACAGCTTTTGGGACGTGGGACTGTTTAATAAGTCATTGGAGCTGATAAAAAAATTCTCAATGACTTCTCATGGAAGAAGAATATCAAGAGACATCTCTCCCACCGGAACACATTGTGTACGGCCGATGTGCAGTTAAGAAGCCAAATTGTTCATATTTCATATAATATTGTCTTTTTTATAATAATATACTGTTTTACTGAAAATAAAATGCACAATAAGACTGGAAATAGGGAAGGCTAAGAGCTGGACTCATACAGAACCCCAGGCGAGAATTCTCAATTTTATTTTATTATATAATATTTTATATATATATATATATATATATATATATATATATATATATACACACACACACACACACACTAGCAATATGCTTCCTTAAAAAGCAAAGTTGTGCCCTCAGCCCCATGGTTTTCTATTAAGAAAGTTGCCATCAATTTACTATCATGATGATAGATTATTGTATATGATCATATTTACTATACGAGAGCACCTCGAGTCTGCAAAGTGCTTCAGGTTCTTATATTAACCCATCAGTCTTAAGAATTTCTGTCTTAAAACCATACGCTCCCCCATCTGCCTTGAAGGTAAGCAGATCGATATCAATCCATAAATCCAGCAGTGTCTCCAGACTTAGATATAATACTAAGTTACCTTATGTATAAAGTGCTTGCGTTCAGCTTTATTGGAAAGAGACGATCTCTGGGGAGGTTTAGAGAGTCTGAAACTTTGATTACTTGTGATATTGCCTTTTTATCTCTCAACACATTAAGAAGACACACACACTTACCTTTCAGGTGCTCCTGGATCAAGTCTGCCTCACACAGGAGGGTAGCAAGAGTAGAGATGGAGGTCTCTGGAGGTGACCGTCGCTGAACATGTCAACGAAAAAAAATAATAGAAATCAGTAAGTCCGGGGCTCATCTCTATCCTCTAGGGCAATCCATGGTGTTTATCCTTTTCGGGGACCCCAGGTTCAGGCAGTTTCCTTGGCTACCTGGTACTAAGACTGCACCTGGGAAAGTTGGTTCGGCATTAATGAAACCGGCCCAAATGTTTCATCTCGGCGGAGGCAGGGATTGTCAAAATGTCCACACGCGAGCAACACGAGTCCACAACGAGGCTTCTGGAAGCCGATGGCACGTGTGCGCCCACTGCAAAGAACTTAAAATATAAATGACTCCACATCTAGAGCCTTGGTCAGAGATGACTGGGGGTAAACTAGGAGAGAAGGATTTCTACTTATAAACAGTCATGTTCCCTTTTGATTGGGTCTCTGGGTACCGCGAGGACCTAGCTGCTTCTGTAAAGTACATAGAACCTAGGAGCAAAACCCTGAAATAGAAAAATACGCCGGGACGGGCAGAAAACCAGCAAAGTCAAAGAAATAGCTGAAGTAAAAAAACCAAAGAGGCCAACAAAGAAGCGCCCCCAAAGATCACCAACATGGCAGTCTACACGGGCAGATGTAGTCCTAAAAGAGATGGCAAACACCATCCATGCCGTTATAACGCCAATCCATGAAAAGAGGTTCCATAAGAGGTGCCAGACACGACCAGGATGTCACTGAAGCACAGGAACACATCTCAATGGCATCCCGCCGTGGGACATAAACGTAACTAATCCAAGTGATATCACAAGTAACAACTGGAATCTAACAAACACAACCTCCACAGATCTCATCATTCACACCCACAGCCACCCGTACCGAGCCACTGATGCTAATTTGCCTCGTTTCTCCGGTTTTATACATCATATCTGCCGGTTCCCTTCTCATAAGCACTCTTCAAAGAGACGTCTTGTTTTTCATTTTCTTTTTCATAAAATGCAGTCTCGATCATCATTACAACCAAAGCGGAATCTTCAGCCTGCCGTCACCCTTTGTGTCTGCTCAAAGCTCGCATTAAATATGCAAAACTCTCTTTAGCGAAAATTCCATTAAACGACACAAAATACCTGCTTTTATGTTTAGGAAAGATTGTATGCTAAACCATCGCAGACAATTAAAGCATATTTTTTAATAAGCACGGGGAGTAGAATTCGGGAAGCTAAGAAACGAAACACATTACAGATTTATACAAAGCAGAGAAACGATCCTTACTCAGCAATTTGTCTTGCGTCCCGAGCAATATTTACTCTTTTTTACTTTTCTTCCTTTTTTGTTCCATTGTTACGAGTAATATCTGTCTCGGATTAGCTTTTATTGAACATAAATGCAAAATCGGGAGGAATTCACAGTAGAGGAATCGCTAAATTCCAAAGCTGGTAGCCAATTAACCCCTTAAGGACAATGGGCGGTCCCAAAACCCAATGGAAAACAATGCATTTTGAGCCCGTACATGTACGGGCTTTGTCATTAAGGGGTTAATACAATGGAAATATAGAGCAAACGAGACGTTTGTATAGACTAATTAAGCCACGGTGTGGTCTTAGAGGTATCAGAGGAAGGAGTTCTTATTGTTTGAGGATTACTTATGCTTAACACAAAAAATAATTAGGTGTCTCGTTATATAGGATTATAAAAAGTGGAGGTGGAACTCACAGGAAGCCTGTAACCTCCAGACGATGGGTAACGTGATATGTTTGGGGAGGAAAGACACCATGTAGCAGCCCAACATCCATCCATCTATCTATCCAGCCTTGTATTCAGTTGGATGGGTTAAAATGTAGACAGGGGTCGAAGGCATCAAAAGCATTATGGGTAACCGGTAGCGCAAGGGCAAGACGCCCCATCGTATTACTACTCACCACGGACGGCATACAATGGGAAAGCGGACACCGATTTCCTCCGATTTCTGGTTTTCTACTCTTTAACTGCCTAGAGCAGGATTCAAGTCAATTATTAGGACTGCCTGATGACCCCAGGACACTGTGCACCTATATGTAATGCTACAGTCTTCATTGATTAGCGTTTGAAAAAATAAAAATGTAATTAAGGGAAATCAGAACTGCTGAATTGGCGTAAAAGTTTCCAGTTCTTGACATTAAAACCGAATCCACCAAGTCTGAAAAGTGGTCTTATGACCATAGCAACTAAATGAATGGTCAGAAATGTATCAGTGGTTGCCACGGCGATGCAAACATTTATTTTTTACATTATGTCACATTTTTTTTAGACATAGCTGCTAATGTGGCTTTTGGTGGCTTTTTTGTCTGCTTTGTATTTTTTCTTACAAGCTTTAAAAAGTTAATAAAGAAACAATTTCTACGCAGAAACTAACCTCGTCTATTGTTTGCGTGACGAAATTCTCCGTCTGTCTATATCCATTTCTTCTCGCTATAAAAGAAAAAAAAATACAAAAAGTATAAAAACGCTAAAAGTTAAAGAGGGGACACCCTTTACTCTTCCATACTCTATATACACCCGGGCTTAAGGTACATAGAAATAATTAAAAGCCCACCTTATTTATATGCCCCGGGAGCCGACTCCATCTTCACCCCCTACATCAAGACATTAAAATTCTATACCGTCATTTTCAACTACAACCAGCAACTTCTAAACTTATGAGAGATAACTTAATGGGGAGGAATAATCACGTAGATCCAAAGATCATGAAGTTAAGATGGCTATACCCATATATTGTGGGTTTAATAACAATCACGTAGACATGATGGCCCCTGTAGCATACGGAGAGCTCCAGCCACAAATCCCACAACCTCCGGCAGTCAAAAATGAAAGAAAAAAAAATGGCAATGGGGAAAAAGGGTTATTTTTTATGATCCTTGGAATACAGTTTGTATCTTTAAAGCCTCCCGGTATCACTGTCTGTCTTACTTTCCACCAGTAAGCGGGAGGTTAATGTTATTCCCCCGAAATAATGTAATTTATGGCTGTACCTCGACGAATCTTTAAAATAATCTTGTCCTTGCACCACCTCGAAGCACCTACTGCTTTCTGTTTATTTCGTATGCAAAAAGGGAAATTTGACAGCGTAATGAAAACTGAAGTTTGCATATGAATGACTCGGCCCAAAATGTAATTGCATCTCTGCAAATAAATCATTTCAGCACCATATGGGATTTTTTTTTTTTTTTTTTTTTTTTTTTTTTTTAATATGAAATATATCCAGGGTCTGCATAAAACATCATTAAAGTATCCTGCTAGGCGTACACCTTATTGGAATATCAGCTACCTGGAATAATAACTTCAAGAATTAAAGGCGTCTCGTTACTTTAAATTAATCATAATTAAAGGGGATCTCTCAGCAAATATTTTTATTTCTAGAATCGAATTAAAAATAAGTTTGCCAATATATTGCTCTATTTTCTTTTTGCCCCGTAATATGTTTTCAGGCAGCTGCATATTAGACACCCCAATCTCCTTCTCCTACGGCCTGTGGGGAACAATAGAATGGCTCAGTCTTAATCACCTAGCAGGACTCTCTGACTAATGAAAGTCTATAGAGGAACGGACTTCATTAGCATTGCCATAAAGCAACTCAGTGGGGTGTTTAAGCCAGGAAAGTCACCCAAAATATCACATGACTGACAGCAATGGCAGCTCCAGGTCTGCAGATAAAGGGAGTTTATTGGAACAAAATGATGTAAAACCAGAGATTACTGTATACAGTGCTGGGGGGTTGGTACTGTATACAGCGCTGTGGGGGGGTTACTGTATACAGCGCTGTGGGGGGGGGAAATATCCCCCCTCCCTTATTTTGATAACATTGTTTAATATTTAGCCATTAAAAAACAAACAGTGTGCTGAATTCGCATTATAATACAGGGTTTAGCTCTAGTTAAAAATACGTATCAGTGCAAATCCAGATACTTTGTTACAAAATGTGATAAATGACAATTCCAACTGGAGTCATTCTGAAGCCAAAAATCTAAATATGACACAATTGATGCTAAAAGAGCCTGTCCTGAGCCCGCCATCCCAAGCAGTCTGTGTGTCTTGGCTTTACAGGTACTGAGAGATCTATTTATTTTTAATAACTGGCGCAAGACTCAGATAATTCTAAACTTAGGGGGGGAAAGGTGATTAACAGAGCCCATTAAGGTATAATTAGCAGATGTTCCATCCAAGCAACCAGATCATCAGCCCAAAGGCATAGCAGCTGTTACTAAACCTTTGACACACACATTATATATATATATATATATATATATATATATATATATATATTGCTGTGTGTTTTGCACCTGTGTGCAAGCAGACACTACAACTCTTAAATAAATAGTACAACTCTTAAATAGTTAGCAGCAGGCATGTATATCTTTTGTATCAATCCAATATAATCTCATTATATAGTAACGCCATCCCTCACCTGTATGTACAGACACAGAACGCTCAGGGGAAGTGAAAGTAAAGTAATAGGAGACTACAAACAGGCATAATGCATTTGGGGGCAGGGGATTCTGGGATTTGTAGTTCTGTTCAGTGATAACAACCTATTTCCTTGGGGAAAAGTCAAAAAAATGCCTACAATTCCCATCATGCTTCAGAGGAAACATCATATGTTATGCAAGAACCAATCACAAGCTGACATGAAACAGCACACCCTGGAGGAGCGTTGGAGGCCATGTTTCAGGTAGCGTCATGTTTATTTAAATATTATTACTGTTATTAATTGACGTTATTGTCATTTCTTGGGTACACTCTATAGCCAGGAAGTTCCCAATCTCAGCGCTTTTATCCTTAAAATGACTTTATGCGAAAGCTGCGTGACTCCTGAAGTGATTATTTGTTGATTTATATGGCACCATCATATGCGTGGCGCTGTACAATGAATAAACAGGACAGGAATAAACAAGTAGTGCATTACATGACAATTTGGATTTACACACGAGGAAGACCCTGGTCATAGGAGCTTACACTCTAGAAATATATGTTTTATTTTAATGCTATATTAGCAAACATATTGATCTGGCGTTGCCTCCACCTTGAGGTTGCCGTATTTTTTTTTAACTTACTTGATCTCAAGTGAATTGTGCATAGCTGTAGATGACTGTAGTATACCTGTGTGGCAAGTGATGCCATTAATTGGGCTGGCTGAGTTTGATGGGAGTTGTACTTGCAGTGGGTTAATCGATGAGCCTCAGTAGGCTGCAGCTGCTGGAATTTTATTATTGCATTTATTACAAATCTATTAAATAAATAAAAATCTTAGCTCTTAAATATTTCAGCTTTTCACCCAAAAATGTCTTCCAAATACTATTTTTTTGGCAGTCCGAGTGGAGACACTTAACGGTTAACCCTGAAACGCCTGATTATCCATAACATCAACTGTGTGTTCAATAATTTAGCAACAAAAATAAAATTGCAATATATATATATATATATATATAAATTGCAAATAATTGCGTAATTACTGTGAATATTAATATAAATATACAAAAAACGCTCAGAAACATTTTTGTTTTATTTATTGCAATTTTAACTTTTTTTTTATTATTATTTTGCAAAATGCGTCCCTTGGAAGGGGAAGCGCTTGGTGGAACGGAGGCTTCTAATTAAATACAGCTGAGGTTATAGCCGTCTAAAGACACGCGATAAATATTCATTAAGTGCAGACTCGCATTAGCTTATCACCGAACATGATCGTTTTAAAAATACATCGTACTCGCTGGTTAGGGAAATCTTAAAATCTGCAGGAATTAGGAAAATGTGAGAGTTTGGGGGAGCTGACGTTATTTAAAGGGGTAACGTCAAAAAGTGTGTGAAAATAGCTACAGACCATATGAATGACAATTATTCTGTATGGAAATCGCAAGGTTTGGATGGTAATATTTGGGATAAGTGACCGATCTGCTTTAAGACACCATAAAGACAATATTTTATGTTTTAATGTGGTCCACATAGGAGGCTTCTTAACGTTATACCCCCCAAGTCTCCCTGTTTAGAAGGGACAGTCTCTCTTTGTACCCAAATCATGTTCCCCTCTCTCCTCCCCTGATGCCCCTCTTCCCTCTTTTGATGGCACTTTCTCCCCCCCGATGCCCCTCTCTTCTATGATCTTGGAATGTTTGCTGGGTATGAGGGGATCGCAGGGTTCTACAGCCCTAAAAGCCCCGATAATGTGTATTGAAACAGCAGGAAATGGCTTTATAAGTGAAACGGGGTAAATAAAAAAATAAAAAAAAACATTATTCTTCTTCTAAATGCCCCACTCAGTTACACAAATACCCGCAATGGGGCAAGTAATTATAAAAAAAAATATCTCCTTAAAGCCCCGTTGTTTGGAATGTTGGGGATGTCTTTTGGTCTTTAATGCATTATTAATAAATATATAAATATATATAATCCATTTTTTGTGCTTTCTATATCAAATAGCCCAAGAGGTTCTTCTATTCCATCCTAATCTGTGCCGTAAAGCATATGTCCATCAGCGCTGAGAAAAGCCACACATATAGATATTTTTACCCCATTCTGTCCAATTTCGCCTATAAATAAATCTATAGCTTTCTGTTCCAAAGAATTCTATGTAATGGGCTTCTGCGGATAATTCCTCGTAATGTTTTTGGCGGATTGTCAGTCCGAGCTCCGTTGGGTTCTGTGTGCATCAAACCGTCCGCTCCCAGAAGAGCAGTTGTTAAGATGAGATGAAGTGGCTTATAATGGTTCCACCGAGGAAGCTCTGACCTCGCGCGCCGCACTTCGCAATCTCGCTTAAGACCTCGGCTCGAGCGCGTGCCTTTCATCAGTCATCTTTACATCCCTCGTATTATTCCGACTGTCCGTCTGGAAGCGCTCTCTAGGTGGTTGTTGAGAGCCGAGTAATGGTAACGGATCCGTATCGGTGAGGTGGATGCTTTATAGTGGTCTTTATAGCGCGTAAAAGCCTTTTCCGTAGCACAGCCATCTTTACCGCTAATAGGGCCCTGGGCGACCTCCGACGGGACCCCCCGTATAGGAGCTTTATAAACCCATGAGGTCTAACACGGGTTCGAAGGCCTGGATCGGTGACGCTTTTGTCTCCATCACCCTGTGTGTTTTGGGGGGGCAGAAAGGCAATCAGGGGCAGGATGCTGGACAGCGGTCGGGGCATTTGAACATAAAGTAGGCAAATGTTTAGAGAAGGAGACAGACTATATAGAGAGGTATTAGAAGGAGCAGGTCGTAAGCAGTGGGCACATAAAAGGTTAATCAGGAAGTGTTGAAAGTGGAGCAATCACCATAGCAACCCGTAGAATCTCCTTGCTGGCTAATTCTCTTTACACCAGGATTGCACCATGTCGCAGACGCTAAAACCGTAGGTTCATGTAACCTGCAGGCAACGAACGCGGTTCCTGGAGCGCCAATTCTTTCCCTACTGTGTCTACGGAGTTCTTGCTTAATCTGCTGACATCATAGAGGTTCTGGAAGTGGGTATTTGCTTTGTGTTTCCATTGGTTAAATATTTTAAATCAATTTGCTGTCAGTCAGACGCCGTAAATCTGGTCAAGAGACCAGAGAACTACAAATACCCCCCGGAGCAAAGATGATTTCTGGATATAAACGGAGTCGCGTGGGGTTTGCAGAGTCTTATTATGATCTCTGCATTCATTCGCTCAGATAAAAAATGATTACAGCAGGTACTGGAATGAGGAATGTTTCAGCGGCGCTCGCTGGTCCACGCACCCCGCAGAATGTAACATTCAATTTATTCGTTCTCAGTCACATTAACTGTCATGTGACACAAATGCAGGCTACTGATAGGCTACTGCCATTGAAACTGCAAAACATCATGAGCAGATTTTTATTTTCTCAAGGAGATTTTTTATAACATATACATGACCTATGGTATTATACATGAATGACGCAAAAGAACCCCTCTTAACTGAATTGGAATAGCAACATAGTGTATGCCTGCCGGCAGATCGGCCCCATTCGGCCCCCGTCTAGTCGCCCGTTTCTCCTGCTGTAAAGACTCAAACCTTAATCAGTCGTTGATCCCGTCTTAGATTCAGGAGCCGTATGCCTATCCCATGCATGTTTAATACCCTCACTGTATTACCCTCTACCACTTCCGCTGGAAGACTGTATCACATAACTACCACCCTCTTGACCTGAAAAAGTTTCAAGGTACTTTTGCGGGAGAGAAGACTCCGTCATGGATCCATCCCTTGGAAATGAAACATCCGTCTGGTCTTTCCAGGGCTCTCGGAACGTCCTTCTCGGTCGGCGTTGGCTTCTTGTTATGGAAGCAAAAGTGCTTCTACTAAATAGTCAATGTGGGAAGAAGTGTTGTGGTTGCTCTATGTATACCTCCAAACAAGCGTGCCAGAATTTCAGATACTGCTCTGGCCTTATGGTCCCATTTTGTGTTGGAGATCATGGGTTGTTCAGCTCGATGGAGGTCCGTGCTTTTGACTCTTTCCTCCCCATCTTGGTCACCTGACATACGGGGGGGTTCTCTTGTCGAAGAGCTTCCTGCCGTGAAAAAGTTTAATTAACGATTCGGTTTAGATTTTGCTAAATGTGGAGGAATCGGCATGAAAATTCTGCTCCACATTAAAAACGTCACAGTTTACGGATAAGCCCCGCTGTATTTGTGATCATTGGGATATCTGAGTATACCGCCATCACAGAATCCTGGCAGAGGGTCTACTGGCGGCCAGAAACCAGCTGGAGCCATTGGGGGGGAGTGTTAATTCCACTATCTGATTAGAGCCAAGCAATTTCACGTACAGCTGACTTCCTAATAACGTTACACAAAAAACTGGTTTATGTTTA